>NW_017149415.1:289100-296613 GCF_001652005.2 Ceratina calcarata | reverse complement strand
ATTTTGAACAGTCAGAATATTTGTATCCCATAAGAAACCGTGTAAAATGAGCAAACTTCAAAACCGTTTTTCTCCAATAAAACGTGGACGAAAAATTCGAAAAAATTATTTTGGTTTTGTTATGCAATAAGGAAACATATTCTTAAATTTCATGCTGATCTCTACGTTTTTATAAAACCCCTGAACCTCCTTAAGGGATTCTCAAGGAATGGTGTAACCAGTAATATTTATATGGCACCGATTCATATTGTTGCCCACTCCGTGTCAAAGCATCGTCACGTGGTGTTATTTCCCAATATGTGTTATTATTTTCCCCAAATGCAAAAGACATTATTTCTTTGAACACTGAATATGTTCAACTGTGCCTCAACACAATGCAATTTGCCATAAGTTATGGTTTTGTGCTTCCGTTTGGAGAAAAATGCTGCTGAAAGTCAACGAAAGTTACTGTGATTATGCTCCATTGATTTGAACATATAAGTATAAGTTTCAACGTTATGAACATGACGATTACAACACGGAAAATAAGAACGCTCATGTCAGTTGAAAAAATTGAATATAGGGAAGTGGAAGCTTTACTTTATGAAGAGTCAAATCCAACTGAAGGAGAACGTAGAGAATCATCGATTCACCATTTTTAGATGTTCAAAATCCATTGGAATGATTTACGATGGAATAAGCAAGGAAACAGGATCCCAGACACGACAAAGCGATTTTCCAGCACGACAAAGCCCCATCTCATTTTGTGAAGTCAACGTCAAGGAAACGTCAGAAATGCTTAACTGCTATGCCCTGCCAGACCCACTGCACTCTCCAGATATTGCTTCTTCCGATTACCAACAATCTCAATCAATGATGTATATAGAATTACTCCGAGGGTGCCAAAAAATAGGTCTACTCATGAATATCCACCAAAAACGCCTCGTTCTTTGCAATCCACCTACTATCAGAAAAACGGACAAAAATTGCGGCTAGCGATGGACAATATTTTCAATCAATTGGTAATTGTTTTTTCACAAAGCTGTAGTTTGACCGGAAAAGTCAAAATGCAGTTATTTGGATATTTTAGTGGATAAAATGTCGAGCGATGGAAAATTGCGTTCCAATTGGCAAAAAACTGTTGGACGATCTGATCGAGAGCAGTGGTCGGGTGTCTCTTGCCGAGAGGAGGCCTGACCAAGATTGATGAGCCAGCTGAATCAGTGAATTAGCGTTACCCTTGCTGCGAACACGTTCCTGTAACAGCGCCACCGTGCAAAATTAGATTATAATAACCACACCGGGGTCATAATTTGGTCCTCGGGGCTTCTCGTTATGCGAGCGAAATTGAATCGGCCGGGCCCTTTTTACTTTACCCTAATTTTCCTCACAAATATGGCTGGCATTACTCGTACCGTTGTACTCAGAAACCTTCCTTGAGATTTTACACAAGCATCTTCAGTTCACAAATCCCTCTTCAGTTTGACAGTTACGAATTCTTCATAAATTTCCCTACAGGATTTGGTGTTCTTCATAAATTTCCCTACTGGAGATTGGTATTTCAATTTTATCAACCTAGTACTATATAAATCATTATGCCATGTTCAATTGTCTTATTTTAATAATTGCCTGTAATATATTTTATTTTATTTACATTTCAACAAGCACAAAAGATTATCTATTAAGGACTCGATATCTTTGAATTCCATCTTTTATCATGCAATCCATTATTTGGTCAATTTGTACAATTTGCAACACGTACGATGTAAATCGCGGCCAGCACGAAAGGAAACCATTCCTGTATGCCTCTTGACACACAATACGCTACGTATTACTTGAGTTACATTTTGCCTGCGAACGTTTTTACGTCAACATCCTTAATTACCGCGTAATGGTCAGTGGCTCGATTCGCCGTTTGAAATGGAGCGCACGATCTACTCACATCAAGGCCTCGCGTGTTAAAACTTTATCGCCTCGCGTATCGGGTTTAGGAAATTTTCACGCTCCGGCGCACGGTTTTCAGTAACGCACGGAAAAAAGGAAAAGAAAAAAAATGAAAAAGAGGAACGTGTCCGCGCGATAAAAGCGACCATTAAGGCGAACAGCTTCCTGCAGCGACGCGGGTAATACGTGAAACCGTGAGGGAAAATTACCGAGCAGGAAATTACGAGCCGGGATCAAAAGTGGAGCTTAGCGGCCAGTTCGCAGTTAATTCGCGCTCGTACGCAGGAACTTTCCTCCGGCGGGAACTCTTTAATCATCCCGCGGGGCGGCGCGAAAAAGAGTTCTGCCCGTCGCAGGACATTTCGATGAAGACGTAAGAAGCCGATGGGAATCGCTTGTTGTCAACCTACCTGAAAATTGTTACTGCCTATCTTGCGTTTAAAGTTGTATGAGTCATACATTACATTTACATTGGACATACATTACATGTATAAGTCCAAAACGAGTTTCTCAATTTCTTTCAAATTTTGCATGTGATTCTTACTACAATAATAACTATCTATTTGCAAAATTTGAAACATATATCATCATTTTAACTTACGGCTTGAACAACTTTAATAGAGTAGCATATTCTACTTAGATATTTTATTTACTAGTAATATTCATATTTTTTAAGTGAAGATACAATTAAGGATTTGATAATGTAAATGCTGAAGTAAATGATTGTTCCAATGAGAGTAAACTGATCATTTCCCTTGCTTTCTTAAAAACATTTGATCTACATGTTTTCTCAAGAAATGGAGTGGATATGGACATGGAAAACGTTAGACTTCCTTGATCAGTAGAGGCGCACGATGTTTCCCTTTCCAGCGATGCTCCAAAAATAGAAAGTAAAAGAAGCTTGTAAAAGTGGCGCAAAACGGCGGTGTAATAGCCGCGAACGAACGGAATAGGAAGATTGCGGAGTGTGGAGAGCGGTTGCTCGGTTATAGTTAGCCGGACGGGAAGGATAGATCCTCGAGGTGGTATCGACACGCCCTATCAGCTGTTCAGACCACCAAGAGGTTTGCCGGCGCTGGATCCTCGAAACGGTGAATGAATAAATTAAATGGTCTCGCATTAATCAGGGCCGCGTTTCTCGATCTTCGAAATTACCGGTTCGCGTTCGGCCGCCGCGAACGGTCGGCCGGTAGCTCTACGAGCCGACGTCGGCTCTGTAATTTCCTCGCCGCCCGGTACATACCCACGTGCAGGTCTCGGAGGTTTCCGAACGCGTATGATAGGCAGTATCGGTCAGATCGGGTGCACGAAACCCGACAGTGAACGTGCCTCGATCCAATAAAGCCTCTTCTATCTTTTCATTTTATCCTTCTTAAGAAAATTTCTACATAGCAGCGGGCCATTAGGATAATTCGTACTTCCATTTATTTGTTGAATACATCAGGAGATTCCAGGTTCAGTTTCCAGTTCATGCACTTACGAATTATAAATGTATCTTAAATTTTATAGATATATATAAAGTATATAAATGTATACACGAATTGATATATAAATTGGTACATTAAATTGTTTATGTAATTAGTTACTTATACTACATATTACAATGAATCATATAATTACTTAGATGATTGGTAATCGCGTTAAAGGTAGCCGGCAAATTATAAAGGCAACCGCAGTTTGACAAGTGGTACAAGCGTTTCAATAGTCGGCGCCTTTATAGGGTTTCTCACCCTCTCCCTACCGGAGGGTAACGCGTTGTGCTTGCCCTCCTCTTTTTGTTTTGAGAAGGGCGACCGACCAACATCGGGGCTGATCGACTTACAAATCTACGAGCAGTTCCTTCTCTCGTTTTGCTCTTTCATCTTTGCCGACCGAATGACCCCACGCTTGTCGATGGACCACCAAGGGTCGCTAACTTTCATTTGTCTCTACGAAATCGAACCCCCCTCCCTCCAATCGTGAGAAATTTTCATTTCATTTTTATTTATCTCTCGTTTTATTTATTTGAGTAAAAATAAATTATTGTCAGTCCATGGTTTGGTTTGATGGATTTATTTTTATTACATTGTACATAGAGCTTCTATAGCTTTAATAATGTTTTCCGTTATATTAAATTATGTTAAGCTCGTGTCTGTTTTAAAAAAAAATGTGTGTCGTTCATTGGAGAACATCTTTTGGTTCACCGGTAGCAGAGAACCCAGCAATCTTATAACACCCTTAGGTGTAATACGGGGTTCGAAAGTTCGGTAATTACTAGCCGCCTCGCGACCGATTACGGGGCCTTGCAAAAGATGCAATTTCTCTCGTGATTTTGCAAATTCCTGTACAATTTCTACGTTTAAATGGGAACAGCCTGGTCAATGAACGTCTTCTTTAAACCACTTTGCGCGATTCTCGACCACCGTTTTTCTACATTCCCATTTTACAGACTTGAGATCATACTCTAAATAATAAAAGTCAGATTCTTTTTATATTATTCATAACAAACTAGTTAGTCATGCCTTAAAACTTACACAAACTTCCGTTTCCACTTCACGACTTCCATTGAATACCTGAAAATTTAGAATTACGTCCTATACACACAACTTGGCTCGACCAATTCAACAAAATTTTGAAAATTTGGTTAATGAAAAACGTTGTCAAGTTTTTTCAAAAGAAAAGATAATATTTTATTTAAATAATATTAAATTGAAAAAAGAAACTTTTCTACATAGATATGTCTTTTTTTAATATGTTACGTACTGTTATTTCGTATTTATTGATTTGTTTATAGTAAGAGTTATGCTTCATATTTATTTTAATTTAATTTTTTTGCTTTTTTTGTTTAATTTGTAGTCCTCGACGGTTAACAAGTTTGGCATGTCTGTCCTACAAGTATATAAATGTAAAATAAGTCAGTGCAGAAACCAGCTTTAAACAATTTTAATTAATTAAATCGCAATCGGTTCGATTATTATCATTCATTATATAATAATTTAGAAAAACATGTAACTGAGCTGATTCTCCTCTAGGATAACGTATCTACTCCAAAGCCAACAACAGATACGAGGAAGAAATAACAGGGAGAGAGGAGCGGCGAAAATTGAGTTGCAATGGGAAAGGGGAAGAAGCGGGTCCGTTCGTCCCGGAATAGAGTCCGTGTCGAATGGGCATGAACGCTGGGCGTCTCGGCGCGGCGCGGCGCACCGCGGCGTCAAGCGTCGTCGGCCGATTAGTCGCGGCCTGTGTAAAGCCAGTCGACAATTTCAGGACGCGCCACCGGAAGAAACCGAGCCACTCTTTTTACTTGTGAACGTGTCGTCCCGTCTCACGATGATGAATCTACGATTATCTAAAAATGCAAACCGACTCCTATATCGTACTCAAGAATGCGACCTGGTGAACCGCGTGCAGAGGCTGCAGACAAAATAGTCAGAGTTATTCTTCGCTCAGTACCGAAATTCTTGCTGAAAGCAGTTCTAACAAGATTGATATTGTAAGTTCCTTTTGCTACTACAATAGACAATCATTGAAATTTTTTAAGTAACGTCCCACCAAGAATCTTATTTATAAAAATTATTTGTAATTATTTGTAATAGAATTATTTGTAAAAATAATAATATATTAAGAGTTGCGATAGTGAGAATCTATCGCCATTGGGTGGTAAAAAGTTAAGAGGTCTTCAAACGATGAAGCGTAGAAATAGCGAAGGTTAACTCGACGCTCGCATCCTTGTTATCAATGCACGTTCGAGGTTCGAAGGGAAAGGATCTTGGAACTTGTTTTTATTATACACATATATGCTGTCATCAGTCATCAGTCATCACTTGTCACTTTTCTTGCGGCTGTCCTTGGAGTAAATCATACTATTTGCACTCGCCTCGCGTCGCCGCTTCAATCCTTCAATCGGAACTGCTTCAACGCATTCAACTACGTCCTTTTTTTTTCTCTAAAACATAATTTTCAGTGTTTTTCATTAAACGTTTTCATTCCCCGATGAATGTGAAACCGAATTTCTCGCGTACACTTTCGATTAGGGACCAAAAACTTACATTATACACTTACACTATCACCTAATTTTCTTCCAGAATGTTAATACGCTCACATTCTGAATTCCCTACGTAATGTGCCTTTAGTGCGGTTTCAAATGCCTTCGCCATTATTCGCAATTTATTTAAATTCCATATTACTTCCTATTATGTACAAGTAATTTCGATTACTCCGTAGCATTGTTTCATAAATTACGGTATTGAACTCGTGTTACGTATTCAAATAAGGAGCGTGTTATTTGCCGGGGACTAGTTTATTAAATTCTTATGCGTCGCGAGATGAGAAAGGACGTAGGGGAAATAAAGGTAACGCGACGGCAAACGAGTCGATCGTGAAATCGAGTGTGAAACAAGCGGGCGTAGTACGAGCGCGAAGCGGTTCCTTTTGAACTCTCGCTACGGCAAAACAAACCATAAACCAGGACGTGCATTCACCTGGACGGAGAGACGTGGCCGAGCAGGTGACACGTGCATGGGGAATTAATATTTATTAAACGTGTGACCCAGTCATTTCCCTCTCCGCCTTATTTTCTACTCTGTAATCTTTTTTCGCCCACTTTCCTACCGACTTCGTCATAAAGATAATGCCATTTCTTCGTACCTTATTTACTCGAATTTATTACATAAATTCTTCAATGGAATTATTTAATATGCATGTTTAAAAAGATTGGGTATATTTTAAATAAATGTTGTTTTTTAGATAGATGTCCTTAAGGAGTATCGTGGAAGCTGGTTATTATTGGTTTTATTAGTTTTATTATGTGGTATGGAATTTATAAATATAAATTTCTTTATAATGAAGTATGTGCATCCTAAACATCGTTAGATGTAAAATGTTTTTTTTTGTATAAAATTTCAGAGTATTTATTGGTTTAGAAAATAATTCTAAATACTACTAAATTTCTATTAACATATGACGTTCGTTTTGTTTCCAGGCAAAACCAGTTCCGGATCCGATTGCGACAGCGAGCCAGGAATCCCTCTGAAACGGAAGCAGCGTAGAAGCAGAACAACTTTCACCGCTCATCAATTAGATGAGCTGGAACGAGCGTTCGAAAGGACGCAGTACCCGGACATTTACACGAGAGAAGAGTTGGCGCAAAGGACCAAGTTGACCGAGGCCAGGATTCAAGTCTGGTTCAGTAACCGGCGAGCCAGGCTCAGGAAACAGTTGTCCTCAACTACTTCCGGCGGCTACGTCAGCTCTGTCGCTTATCCCACGGCCTCGTACGTTCTTCATCCTCCAGCCGCGCCTCATCCGCATGCAGCGACCGCTGTCCCGCCGAATCATCCGCACCCTCACGCTCATGGCCAGACGCTGCCCGATAGCACTTTCTCCTCAAGTCAAGGCAAGAGTTAACCAATTTGTTTTTGAAAAGTTTCGTACCAGTTTCAAGAATGTAATGATGAAGAATGAGATGAACGATTACGCCCTTAGTATCCAATATACTATTAGTCAAGTTTTCATTATGAATCTAATAAAGCATACACAGAATATAACAGAAATGGGGAACCTACAGCAGGCTGTTTCCTATAAAAAGAACATAAGCTCTGTGATAATA
>NW_017149415.1:281176-287635 GCF_001652005.2 Ceratina calcarata | reverse complement strand
TTGGAAAGTTATTTGTCAATGTAGTCGAAATGTAGATGGATGTATTATTATGAAAATATAAATTAATTTTACTTGAAAGATCCATACGACCTTTCCATTTCATAAAGTGAATTGACCTTACATAAAGTGAGTTCCCAGTCCCGGGAATATAATTTAACGAACTGATTCCGTTTTTAGTAACGCTATATTATAGCAATAAATTGAAACAGTAGTGCAATTAATGTAATACACCCATTAATAAAACACTAAATAGACTTAACGCAAGTCATGTAAGGGTCGCATAATTTCCACCGAGCATACATATATTAACTAAATCAATTTTAATTTCAGTACCACAGCTCTACTCATCGCACCACGACAGCATGTCGCACCAGCTGACCTCGGATTCATCTCGGCTATCTTCATCCGTCGGTACGACCCCGACTTACGGTCTATCGACGTCGGTAACCTACCCCAGTTCGCTTCTGCCGCCAACCTCATCCAGCAGTACGACTCACATGAACCACCAAGTATCTCCGGTGGCAACCGCCCCCTCTACGTACCAGCAGGCTGGCAGTCATCAGCTACCGCCGACCCCTAATTCTCTGGTTACTATGATGGGCCCCAATTCGAACAACTCGAACCCAGCGTCGGATCAACTTACATCCTCGGATCTGCCGATCAGTTCAGTGTCACCCGTGCAACAACAGCAACAACAGCAAGCGAGTCAAGGAAGTTCGTCGCCGTCGTGGAACTTGCAGATTTCTTCAACTGGTCGCGTCGGACTACCGAGTCCGCCCTCAAGCTTGCAGCAACCCCACGCGCACGTTTCCCATCCGCATCAGACGTTCGCTAGCCATTACGGTTGTCAGAGCTTCCAGCAACCGCCCAGACCCGCGCCTCATCAACCCTTTTACAGTTGGTATTAATATTGAGTAAGTAGATTGTCTAGAGTCAGGCTTTGGAACGGTGGTGGTGTTTGTATAAAGGGTGTCCCATCATGTGTCGTATTTTTTTAGATGGGAGATTCCTGAGGTGATTGGAAACAATATTTTCCTATGTCGAAATGTTCTCTGAGGTGTGGTTGTCGAATTATTAACGAAGAACCGCGACCAATCAGAGCGCTCGTATATCGCGCGCTCAGGAGAGTGACAACTGCCTCGCAGTCGGGGAGCTCACGACATTTTGAGGGTAGTGATCGACCCAAAGCTTATTTTCACCCACGTGTAAGTTTTTGTACCGTACATAAGTGAAATGACCTTCATTTGTCAACGCAGGGTGATTCTATCGTTCCCACCTCCACCCGAGAAGTGGCGTCGTTTCGCTTATGTAACATAAAAAATATATACTTACATATGGATGAAAATCAGCCTTGGTTCGATTACTACTCTCAAAATATCGCGGACTTCCGGAATACGAGGCAGTTATCGCTCTCCTAGTGTGTATACGAACGCAACTAATATTTCGACAACAACTCGGACAAAATTTTGTCAAAGGAAGCCATTTCCGGGCGTAGTATTAGTTTTGGGTCACCCTGTATATATATTTATCTATTCGGTTGGATATTGGAAATATCGTGTGTGTATCATGTAATATGTTTTGATGAAATTAAATTCTTTTTTATAACACTTGTCTAAAAAAGTCCATTTTCGGCGCCTATAAAGTGGACCGAAAATAGAATTTTCCTGTCCCAGGGTCGAAAAATAGAGTTTTCTTGCCCTAGGACCGGAAAATACAGTTTTCTGGCCCTAGGGCCAAAAGATTTAGTAAAATGCCACAATTCATCCGACATATACACATACAAGGTATTCCAAAACCAGCGTTGAGATATTTTTTCCCTCGGCCGGAAAGTGGGGACGACGCGACCATGGTGGGGACTGGTACTTGATAGGGGTATGCTAGGCATAGTCAGCGAAGGCGCATGAGGAGAATAGTAGTGGGGATCGAAATACGGGCGAAAAACAGGGGAAGCGAGCCGTGAGGGAAAAAATATCTCAACGCTGCCCAAAACTAGTGTAAGATGTTGAAATGGGAGGTCGTCCGACCTTCGACGCCTGGACAACCGCTCCGCTCAATACGAAGCGTTTTAAGAAAATGACGAATAATAAACTATATGAATAACAATGCAGGGAAATTAATAACAATTAATATATTTAATCGTTATTCAAATGGAATTGAGGGGGAAATGATAGATTGTTGATAAGCCGGGCGTCGGAACTCGCGTCGACCGAGCGCCCTGATTGGTCGGGATTAGACGACGAAAAATGGTCTTCTTTACGCCATTTTGATAAAAAATACGGTGAACAACACTGGCCGAATGAGCTTTTTCAAGCGAGATTGATGTTTGAGCACGAGTAACAGTCGAGAGCGTCTGTGGTGCCCATTTTCGGCCATTGGTGTACACTGTACTATTCATTTAAACATCTTCGACGTTCCAATAAAAATTGATGGAACAAGGAATAATTGTCCTCGAGTCCTGTAACGTTTTGGAAAAATTGTGTACAAATATTTTGAAGCAGTTGCCTCTGAAATTAATAAATTAAAGCTGCCCGATTAAAAGCGTAACAGAAGGAATATATAGTGATAAATATTAATTAATAATTGCGTGTATATATTATTATCAAATGTTTATACAAACTTTGTTTTGTTTCTGCATAGTGGGCATTCTATAAAGTAGAATTAGATAAATAAGGTCTGACAACTATATCTGAAAACTTACGAAGTTATTTGTTTTATTAAATGCATAATATTTATCGCAAGATTAATCAATTCCGCAGGTAGCCTACAGTATCTTCAGTAAATTATTATATGTAATTGTTTAAAGTATTTTTAAGATTAGAACGATGAATTTTTATTGTTATACACTGTTAGGGTAACGAATTCTTCGTTTAGGGACAGACGAACCCAGTGATTGTATTATAACGCTCTATATAGAAATAATGTAAACACCGATCACCATAAACATGATATTATAATGTTAGTGAGAACCTCAGGCGTCGAGAAACAGTTTGCAGGCAACTGTCGCCAACGAGATAACGATGCTCCTGTCTGTAATTGTACATTCAACTATTTTATAAGTAGATTAAGCAGGTAGTTAATGTAAATATGTATTCATTTATTTTATCCAGTAGGGATAGCCGCGTACAGTCTGACCAAAAACTAGTGAAATTCTCGAAATATACTTAATAATTGGTAGTTCCTAATTTTACGATTAGTCCTCCTCGTCAAGAAACAGAAATAATTAACTCATTATCAATCTCTAGAAAAATAAAAGAAATATATATGTATATATAATGCAAAAGTTATCAAATTAAATTTTTTTTAAATATTTCTATAAAGTATTATTACAATACATCTTATGCGTGACTTTCATATTAAATATATATTGTATGATATCGTATTTTGAGGAGTATGATTATTGAATAAAGCCTTGGAAAAATAAATATCATATTTACACTAACAAAAAGTATTTTCCTATTGCCTTACTCTTATTCTATTTTTTATTCCTCGTAATTGGTATCATTTCTAAAGTATAAAACATGTATGGAAATGATACCAAGCGAAGAACTACGATTTAGTATTGAATTTTCATCTTAAGGATGTATAGGCTATATACTTAATTAATACTAGCATGTTGAATTTGTTATTATATATTCCTATTGTTATTAAAAAGCTACCTGCAAAATTTTAAATCAATACATGGGTTTCTTGGAAAATTATAGTGACTTAAAATTTGCATGTCCTCTTATGGTAATCAGCAGTAACCCAAGGAAAACTTTCTGGTATTTAGTGTGCATGCTGAAAGTTGGAAGAAACAACTGACTTAAGGAAACACAAGCCTAGAAAGTCTGGTATTTTTGATGCTTTTTAGAATATATTTCGGTATTTTTCGATATTTTGACAAAAAAAATTTTTTCAATTTTTTCGAGATTTTTCCAAGGGGTACCCCTTCAATTTCTTCCAAATTTTCGCTTTTTGCCAATAACTTCCAAACCGTTATACNGTTTAAGGATGTATTGGCTATATAGTCAATCCCAAAAGTTTATCTACCTTAGAAAAATACATTTCCTATAATTAAAAAGAAATCAGACGTCGGAAGAATAATGCTAATAATAAATAACTACGTGCTAAAAAGTATAGAAGGAAATATCCAAGTACTGACGCTGACGAAAAAATTTTTGTTTTTTCAAAATTGCGAAAAATGCTTCAAATAAAAGTTGTTTTCCTTCTAACTTCGATATTTAACGAGTTACGTATGATTATTTGGTATTTTATTGATGTTGACAAAATCCGACCATCCCAGCGTCGAAACGGCGAACTTTTGGAAAAAAATTTCGTTTTTCCTCAATAACTCCTAAACCCTTGGAGATACGGGAAAATTGTATAAGACCTTTCTTGTAGAGGACGACGAGATCTACAATTTCCATGTAAAAGTTTTTCGCTAGCATTAATATTTAACGAGTTATGGACGAAAAACGAAAAAACAGTTTTTTGCAAATAACTCGTAAACTATTGACGCTAGCGAAGAATTTTTACATGGAAATTGTAGATCTCGTCGTCCTCTACAAGAAATGTCCTATACAATTTTTCCGTAGATCCAACGATTTAGGAGTTATTTTGAGAAAATGAAATTTTTTGCCAAAAGCTCTCCGTTTCGACGCTGGGATGGTCGGATTTTGTCAACATCAATAAAATGCCAAATAATCATACGTAACTCGTTAAATATCGAAATTAGAAGAAAAATTTTTCTTCTAAAGGACATCAGTGCCTACAACTTCTGTATAAAAAGCTTTTCTCCAGCATTAATAGTTAATTGGATAGTTCCTTCTATACTTTTTGGCACGTAGCTATTTATTATTAGTATTGTTCTTCCGATGTCTGATTTCTTTTTAATTGTAGGAAATGCGTTTTTCTGAGATATATAAACTTTTAGGATTGACTGTATAGCCAATGCATCCTTAAATTGTATTTTAATTTAATGTACGTGTTAATAAATGATACGACGAATTTAGTGAAACAGCTAATTCAAATTTGCTGGAATAGAAGTCGAACGAACAGTGAGACAAGGCGAAATTTGGTTCATTTGTAAGGAAACAGGAAAGAGTAACATATCTCTCTGTGTCCCTGTCTCTAATACTACTTCGGTAAAAGTTGAATCGAGCAGGAATCGAACACTATTCAAGAAGAGAGGACGCTCGAATCTAGCCTTGAATTCTCTTGTCGATATGGAAGAGAAACGCGAAATAGAAGTTCGAAAAGTGAAAGGTTTACTCGTACATCTCAATTGTCGCTTAATTATCCCATTTATCAATTTTATATAAATGATTATTTTGAAATTTTGCTAAGTTCGAAGATAACAAATGGTTTTCCTCTCGCAGTAAAGGAGGCGAACTAAATTGTCGACTTCAAACTTGAACGCGGTCTTTTCACCGCTGGATGAAGCCACCAGTCTGTTTGCTTAACAAATTCTTTGGTACCTCTGGTGATATTGATAAGGCCAGAATATCCTTCATGTGATAAATAAAGAATTAAGGAAACTGAAAATCCTTCGGCACATTTAACTTCTTATACGAAATTCCTATAGTTTCTTTATATTCTACTTACTAAATGAACCGATAAAACTCGCAGTACTTAATTTCTTCTTCAGGAGTGCTATATAAAATCGAATGTTAGAATATACGGTATTGTTAATATAAATATATGTTAAAGCAAGAGTTGAATATATGAAAAAGAGAATCCAAGAATAGGAAAATAGAGCCACGGAGATGTTATCGATTGCCAACAGTGCCAATAGAAGACTGTCGGACTACGTCATTGACTTATACTACTGAAAACCATCGCTGAATTAAAGGATTAAGAACTTCGCAATGAAATTCATTAAATTTAATATTGGTATAAATACAGAATGGGAATAATTGTATAAATTAATTACGATTGTCATAAAGAACTGTTAAATAATAATAAATAATATATTTCTTTAGTACCTATCCGTTTTCCATGTAATTTTCTTAGAATCAAAGTGCGAACCAGTTGGATTTAAATGCAGATTTTCTTACTCTATACTTGTCTTAACGACGTCTAATTGAATAACCATTATATTAGTGATCAGTTTAACCCATTCATTATGGTGCTCGATTATTACTCAACCCTTAGTCCTCTCGAGACTTCCTTAAATCACTCTCTATCCCTGTGTTTAATAATCATCAAACTCTGCTCTGGTCTGTTTTAATAAAATATTGTAATTCCATCGGAAGGTGTTATACTCTCCATTATTCACTTGGTCAAACACCACGTAGGATATTCTAAGAATGCTGATTAATAAATTAGTATGCGAGGTACAGGCTATCTTATCATTTTAGAGCCTGCAAGATTCCTGATAACAAACTCTCCTTCGAGGAGGCAAGGATTTTATCTAAGGGAAACAGATTCTACATCTTTCATAAGCAATTCAACAATATGAATAAAAGAACAGCTCTTAGA
>NW_017149415.1:278162-279585 GCF_001652005.2 Ceratina calcarata | reverse complement strand
ATAGAATTATTATTTTACTTGACGTTAAATGAAGAATTTAAAAACAATTATTTTATGTCTCATTGAAATTTAATAATAATCGCATTTGACTTCATTCTTTCATTTAACACTTGAGCAAGTTGTGGGTCCGAAAAACTATTATTTCCCAAAGCATTAACGAATTTGCGGAGCGTGGGAGGTCGTGTACCGGTGCATTCGGCGTCGTTATCCTTTGATTGCGTTGTTCAATTCATTGCGGGTGGCGGCGCGGTGGCGGAAACGAAGGGGAAAGAAAAATCATCCGGAGTCAGCCCCGGAGGAGAGGGCACCTCCTCGTCGTCGATTGGTCGCCATTGGTCCAGGGGTGCCCGAACGGATCGTGGGTGGTTGCCCGCGACTATATAAACCGTTTCACAGGAAACGCTACATCCCAGTTGCTTCGCTACGTGTTGCTTCATCCGCGTTTACCGTGTCTGTCGCTTCCTGACTCGCGCCCGAGCAACCAACAAAGTAATCGCACTTTTCTATCGTGAACGTGTTTCGAGTTACGTATTATAAAACAGGATTAAAATTAGGGGATAACAAATTTCGGGAATCGCTGGTAATACGTTCGTAGTGTTTTTAAGTAAATAATTTTCTACCCAACTGTGAGAGGAAGCGAGTATTCTTAAGTAAATTATTAGTGCAACTTCATTTGAATATTACGAAGAAATCTTATTTTTACTTGTTCTCCTATAAATTGATATTTCATAGTAAAAATCGTAATTAACAGTGCTGAGAAGATACTAGATTTTGTGACTTGAACCTCGTAAATAGGTACAGGCTATCTTATCATTTTAGAGCCTGCAAGATTCCTGATAACAAACTCTCCTTCGAGGAGGCAAGGATTTTATCTAAGGGAAACAGATTCTACATCTTTCATAAGCAATTCAACAATATGAATAAAAGAACAGCTCTTAGATGAACAAATATTATTTTATATAACAATTTATTATATTTAGACACTGTCTCTTTAATATTTATTAATCTTACATTCAAGACGTTAGCAAACTTTAATGTCTGTTCTATAAATAAAATTATTCACTCAAATTTATTTGTCAAGCCACTCGCATTGAGAAAATACTAAGCTGCTCGGTAAATCCTTCCTCCTGCACGTCCGTCGATACGCAACAAGTGTCGCATTTGCTATTTTAGTTGTCCTATTTACTTGCTGGAGTTACGAATTGGTGAAGATAGAAATCTTGACCTACTGTCCAGGGTTGTTGCATCGGGAAGGCGTTAATCGGGCTGGAAGCCCAAAAAGGAACTGTCTGATCGCGGAGATTCTCTAATTCCTCAAGCTGGCTTTCTCGACTTCCCTTAATTCTACAACCACTATTCTATGTATTTTGTAGAAACCTGAAAAGGGAGCATCAGTTTTAAATACTGTTTTACTAAATTACTG
>NW_017149415.1:268270-276746 GCF_001652005.2 Ceratina calcarata | reverse complement strand
GTAAAAATCGTAATTAACAGTGCTGAGAAGATACTAGATTTTGTGACTTGAACCTCGTAAAGCAAAAAGCAAAGCGGGAGTACATCTTTTCACGATCAGAGGAATAGTTTAGGAGACGAAAATGATGGATCGATTAAAGGGTTCGGTGAAAATATCTTGACCCTGTCTTTTTCCAGGCAAGAGTATGATCTCGCGGGGTAGGAAACCACAGCTGGTCCCGTATTTCGGTAGCGTTGAAATGGTGATTTGTTTATGGATAACGTGTGCAATTTTAACGCTGGTCGCATCACAGCAGAAATTTTACATCCAGGGCCGATATGGGAAAAGACACGAGCCACACGCAGGTGAGTTACGTCATATTTCTGTTTTGCAGTTCGCGGAAATTTACATTTTATTAATCCATTTAGTTACTTGATTTTACGTTATCCCGATGTCGATTTTACGATGCGCGTCAATTTGAATTTATATTTCATTAAAACAATTACGCCCACAGGCTTTCTGTAGGGAAATATTAAAAATTGTTAATGGAGGAATGCTGAATCATTTTCCGTCGATAGATAATAAAATTACACGCATGATTTTTACTTGAATTAAAATACGTTTACGTTTTATCGGACATAGAATATGACTTGGATTTTTATTTCACACCTTGGAGATATAATCACTCATCCCTCCACATCTTCGCACACTAACGATTCATTTTATACTTGATTACTCATCGATCTTACATTCCTCTAAAGCTCATTAAACTGTGGACTAAATAAATTAAATATAAGACAAAAATATATATTTTATTTTTCTTTCATATATAATCACTTTTTATATTGCTTATTTACCTAAACACTGCATCTAACCACGCAATGAGAATCCTTTTACATGTCGATTCTTTCAGTCCTACATAAAACACTTTACTCCAGCTTTTTGTAACAAAATAAACAGTCCAATTTAAAATAATATATAATTTATCCTGCTTCCTTTATCTCTACAAGCTTCTTTTTTCTTCTCCCTCCTATCTCCTTACTTTGTAATTTTCTCAAGTTACCTTTCACCTGCTCCTCTTTTGTGCATTTGCCCCTTGTCTAATTACCTTAAGTTCTTCTTCGTTTTCTCTTTAATTTAGTATCAAAAATATTGTTATTGCTATTCTTTTTCTACCCTCTTCCACTAGTTTCACTTTTCTATTATTTAAGCCTCTCCCAATTCCTGTTCTACCCCTAATTCTTCTTCCCTGTATCAACAGTTCTTTATATTCCTTCTTCCCCTTATTTCTTTTAATTTTGGTCCTATGTAACACTCCTCTTTATATTCTTCTATTTCTCTGCCCCAAATTCCTCTTCTTCTTCTTCTTCTTCATTATAACTGTCTCTTTCCCTCCTGATTTTGAGCTTGCGATAATTCTTGCGAACATCTTAAAATTTTTCTGGACATCTTGCGGACACTAGAATCGGTATTCAGAGTCGTTACTTATATTTAAGATCGCCTTAAGCATTTGCTTAAGTTACTATTTCCCGTACAAGACAGGGGCTGGAAATATGGGATAGTCAAGGATAGCAAATGTTTAAAACGATGTTAAGAATAATCAACGACTCTGAATACAGGTCTAAGTCTCCCTTATAGTCTAAGTCTTCTCTCAAGAATTTCTCAACTTCTTTGCAATTCTACTCTTCCTTTAATAACAACATCATCGACAGGATAACTACAATTAGAAGTGAAATAATTTTGACCTCATTCTACTAAACTAATGCTGTCTTTCATTTAAAATGAAATTTACTATCAGTAATATTATCTCCAACGTCATTTGTTTAAATAAGAGAGAAATTCGAATAGGTTGATTCCCTTTTTGCTGTGTGATTACACGGAGCGCGTTGCCTAAATCTGCCTCGTGAAGAACCGCAGCCGCCAAATCCACCGCGTTCGTATTTCCAGTTTTCTTCTCGCACAAATTGTGGAACACAGAACGTAATCAGAAGACTCGGGCAGTTTTGCGGGTGAACAGCTCGACTGTCGTTTTCAATTAGCAACACGTTTCCAGTTCCCGGCCACACGATCTTTTTCTGAACACGAGCCATCCCGGAACTATTTCAAATGTCACCGTTCCTTTGCCAGGAACGATGCGTGACAATCGAACTGTTCAACAATTCCTTTTACCGGTGCAATGACGCTTTCAATTAAGGAAATTTATTCCCTCCCTTCCCTGTTTCCTACTTCTTTTTTTATTTTTCCCCATCTTTATTACAAGCCAATTTCATTGAATTTGTTTTATTTAAAGACGGGGTGATCGTTCCTCCAATTACGGGAATATCTCCGGAGACTCGTTGCTCTCCGTCTATTTTTATTCATTTTCGTAAAAGCTATTTCATTTAACAGTTACACGAGGTACTCAGTAATTTGTAAAGATCTACAACTGCAGTTACTGAATTATTATAAATTAGGCTGTCTATACTTTTCTCAACAAGTTTATTAATTAATGACTCGTCGTATTAAATAGAATCTTCTTATACAAAAGCGTATTAAAACTTAAAAATGCATTTTTAATCTTTGAATTCTATGCTCTTGTAATAAATTACTTGTATTAATCTTTAAATTGAAGGTAATCATAAATTCGTTCATTCGACTCCTTCAAGATTTTAAAATTGATTCGACATTTCATAAGTGTTGGACTAGGCTAATAAACGAAGCTTACTTTGCAAATATTAATTTAATTTATAGTAATTGGACAGCGGGATTTCATACGAAATTAATATGCAAAAATATATACAAAATATGTGCAAAATGTATGTATGACATATGCAAAATATATGGGAAATAGTGAAACCAATAATGTATAATGGATACATGTTTTCACTTATTGTTTACTATAATTTGCATTACAATGTATCTATTTTATTTTTTCGACGGACATTTTATTTTGTCAATGGCGAGTTGATGTATTTCCTCGTTGAAGATTAATTTGTATGGTGAAAATGTCCTTTTAATATCATAGAACCTTTCTTGTAGAGGAGATCAGTGCCTATAAATTCTGTATAAAAATTTCGTCACGCAGGCACGCAGATATTAGGATTCATTTTCACTAACAAATTATCCTTCAATTATAATTTCCAGAGTCGTTCTTCGTGTCCGGAGGCAGATACGGCCGGAGCGAGAATCTAGGAAGAGAGAGCAAGTTGCCGAAGCTGGTTGAGGTCGTACCTAGAACAGACCGACTCTTCTGGGATAGCCGATACGGGAAACGATCGCCGCCGGACTATCGGCCGGTCTCCTCCGTCAACCGATTCAGCGCCGTCCTCAACTTCATGGATCAAATCAATCTCGACCGCGAGAACGAGCCCAGCAACGGGAACGATCTCGATCTCTTATCTTAATGTCGTTTATCGTAAGTCATCGAATTTCTACGCACAATTATGTCTTCTGCTACGAGCGATAAAAAGTACTCTGGAACCGCGCGAAGATGTATAAATTATGGAAAGGGTGCCCAGAGATCGGAGGGAAACAGAGTATTTTCAGTATTAATAAGCTTCGCGTAACGTGTATCCCAGCGTTAAAGTCACCCTCCAGTTGAACAGCAATATTTTCCTTTCTTAACTCGCCGGGTTTTATAAATACCGTAGCAAGCGCGTAAAAAGCGTTAGAGTTCAGCGCCGAGTTCAACTACTGCCAATTAATTTGCGAGCTACGCGTCCCGCAGCTTCAGGATCGTTATATGAATTTCTCATGTGAAACTTTTTACATTAAACGACGTCCCGTTTAAAATCCCAAGGTTATACAAATTAATTCTAGAATANAAAAATGTATATTGTAGCATTATTTCATTTTATACGCTGGGTTGCACAATTTTATTACTTTCTGAAGAGCCAGAGGCGTGCACGGATTTTATCTCATGTTTTCTTCTCCACTCGAGAGCCTCGTAACCCTTTCTTGAAAACCGTAAACGTAAAGCAATCTCGTCTCAAAGCATGAAAATTTTCTCAAAGGAATAACGGGCTTCTTCTAGCTTCCTTATTTTCGGTTTCCTTTGCAGACACCTGCGAGGACTCGTCGACTATTTCATGCAGACGAACGAGGGTGAAGGGAGCGAATGGGCAGCGGGAGCAACTTTCAAAATTCTAAACAAGTCCTCCGTAATTATTCGTTGTCTTTAATCAACTTAAAATGTGTAGAGATCTCGTCGGGCTCGGCCGGGAACTGGCGTATCGAGGAACAGAAAAATATAAGCTTCTATTGACAGCATCAGTAGACAATCTTGTTCAATTTTTCGTAAAACTATTCGTCCTTACCCTCCGAATTACTTAATTTGCTAAATCCTCCATTATAAAATAACAATAATAATTAGAAATAAATTGTATGAAGGTAAATGTGAATATTTTTGTTAATTATTGGTGAAAATTCTTCTTCATTGATTGAGAATATTTATTTGTATTAGGTGCAAACTTCGTATAATAAAGTATTTCGGGTGAACTATGACGACAATTGAAAATACTTTTACCAAGAGCTGCGGTGAAAAAATGTTCCATATGAATTATTAAATAAATTAATTAGAAAACGGCATCCGGAAACTGTGAGGCTTCTTAATTACTTTTATTTTCGTCCATTAATTGTCCACTAAATTTCACGTCAGAATTCGCATTACTAATTGATGAAGGGGTTGATTTCATTACTTCACGGAGCAAGCACGTCTCTTCCCGCGGTTCAACGAGGCGTAATTATTTTTGCAGAAGTTAGCAAACCCGCGGCGAGCGGCAGCGGTACGTATTAGGTCAGCCCGCCGGGAAATTTCTGTTCCTTAACGCGTTTTTACTAACTTTCCCCCGCATCCCCGAGGATTACCGCCGGTGTCCCATTATTTTATTCAACATCGCTTTCCGATCGTTAAACGTCTCCGCGGGATTTTAGCCGAGGCGGACAACGCCACGAGACATCCGCTTTAAAAGATTTCTCCTGTTCCTTCTTTTAATCACTCCTTCGCCTATTTTCTTCGCGTTCCTATCAATATATCGAGTTTCAATCGTTATTTCCGTTCCGTTTGCCGTTTACAGCTCGCCGTTTTTGAGGCCACCAAACCCACACGCAAGCGGACGAGTGCAACAAGTAACCGTCAATCGGATTGTATTTCACCTTTTATTTTGCATTTCCACATACCGCTACATTATCCTTCTAATAGGCCAGAAGTCGGGTGGTCGGAACATTATGGTTGGTGATAACAGTAGTCGTTTTGTTGCTCGGTTAAGTGGTCACGCATCGACGACCTCATATAGATTAGCATTGGCAATTAAATGGTTGGGTACAGTCGTTTATGGTTATGTTTTTACCGCCCTCGAATGTAGTGTGACTGTTTAACCTAATCGTTTCACGGCCACCATTAAACGTCCTCTCTTAATAAATTTAGAAAATTCGTTGGAAATTATCAATTCGATATCCTCGCTTTCTCTAGCATTTGATATCTGCTTTGTATTTATATTAGTTGCGTTACTGAATTGAAATTCATACGACGTGCCATTAATTGCTTTCACTGATATCTTCTAAATTTATTTTATACAGAAAGAATTTAATCAATTATTTATATACATTTAAATATCAAGGCAAATCAAACGATTTTTTTTTAATAAAATAATTCATTTAAAATATTCATTTATTATTCTGTTGTTCCAATCTTTTTTCTCTTAGCGTTTTTCATTATGCATTTGTTTAAAAATTTCTATTGTTTATTAATTTAATAGCGTAAGGCCATTTACGAATGTCAAAGGCGTCGAGGCAAATTTAATCAGGATTTGTGTCGCGATATCGATTACGAGTGCGACGGGGCTCGAGCGTCGAATACCGATGCGCCAATTGGAAATATCGTCGCGTTCCATTCACTTTCGCGCCGCGCCGATGAAAACGAACGGAGAACCCGTTCGAAAGCAATGAAAGTAAGATGCGTAAGGGGACAGTGGGGGAGAACGTATCGCCAAGGAGCATGGATGCGTCGCGTTCTTTTTTTTCGTCACTTCAGTTAGTGGAACTCGTTCACCAGGGTAATCGAACGCAACTGGCCAAGTCAGGCTGCGAGGAGAACTGGACCAGGCCACCGGAGTTACTCTGCCACGAAAGACAATGCCTCCTATCGATTAGAAAGCTGATAAATGAACGCCACACGCGATTACCTTCGTTTTAACTAACCGTGTTTTACTCAGCTGGTTAGAAATCATTTTCAAGCCAGAAATTGGAGGAATCAAAATTCGGGGGAAAGAAATACTTAGGAGCTTGGATGAGATAATTCTCAAGTCAGACATTGGAGGAATCAAAATTCGAGAAAAAATCCTAAGAATTTATTTA
The DNA here is from genome assembly GCF_001652005.2 of Ceratina calcarata. Taxonomy (NCBI): domain Eukaryota; kingdom Metazoa; phylum Arthropoda; class Insecta; order Hymenoptera; family Apidae; genus Ceratina; species Ceratina calcarata. The sequence goes on along the minus strand of NW_017149415.1, from coordinate 270,434 downwards.
TTTATGAATTTATTAATATGCAGGTTTATAAAACTCATTGGTGTACAATAACAAAGAGAAAATGAAACGTAAGATATGAAACCAAGATAACACATGAAATAGGAGGAAAATAATAATTGAATAAAAAAATGTGACTTTACTAACCTTTCAGTTAATTAAATAAAAAAATGAATGAGTTACATTCGACGGGAGCATGAAATTGAACAAGCATGATAATATTAACGAGCATCGATCATGCAAGTAATAACTTTCATTGCATAGAACCAGTTTCACAACTAGATATTTATTGTTTCTCTAAACGACATCGAATCGTTTACTCAGCGATTCTCACTGATTGCTTTCACCGGCTAGATAGCTTCGTTACAAATTTATCCAATGTTCGTCAACCACTTTTACAGATTGCATAACTCGTTTCCAAAACCTAACAAGTCCCGCGGTGTCGAACAGAATTTATTCGTGAAAGAAAGTAACGCGAGGCGGGAGAGTTATCATAAATTTGGCCGAGATCTCAGGAGAGAATTTGACAATTGGCGAGATTCGTAGGCAGATTAGAGGAAATATACGTCGGCCGCCGGTTTGGGTGGCGAACTGTTTGAACGATCGCTTAATCCTATTTGGGACCTACTTTTCGCGGCAACCGACCGACCGACCCAGAGGAGAAAGTAAGAGGAGGCAGAAGAGCAGAGGCAGAGGTGGTCGCGTGCTTGAGAAAGTAAAGTCTTGTTTACACGTAAGAGCCAGATGGGCCGCGCGCGTTTTTACTGACGCCTCGACGCGTTACGCCCGGAATAGGGGATCGCGATTACCACATTTTAATTCCCATCGGATTTCTGGGTCGAGGAAGAAGAACATTCCATTATCTCTGTGCTTCTTCTTCTTCTTCTTCACTTTTTCATTCCTCCTACGAGCCTCGAAAGCGGACTAAAAACGTAACGAACAACCTTTTACGCTGTCGTGATAGCGTTTAAACGTGGCCAAGAACTCTCCCGTAATTATTCTGCTGAATGCTAATTACAAAATTATTGCGTTTCTTTCTCTCCTTGGTAAAGCGAAGGAAAATCCTAAATAAGGAATTTACACGTTTGTTACAAAACGTTAAATTCTATATTGAAAACGCCTTTTCAAATCGATACGATGAATAAAGTATCATGATATAAAAACATTTCATTAATTATCATTAGAAGTACTGAATACTATTTTCAATCATTGTGCAAGAAAACAGAAAAATTAATCTATACTCTTCTATGTATAAAACAATGTGAAAAATAATAAAGCATAGACAGACAATTTACATTTTTTTCTATTCCACTTTAGAATTTGATAGTACTTAATAATATAAAAAATTGAAATAATGTGGGCCATTGGATTTTTGATTTTGATGAGCCGTTGGCATTAATTAATTCCGCGTACGTTGATGCAAATGGAAGAATAGTATTACTGGAACGACATATTCGACCACGGGGCTGTGACATCATTACATTCTCCCCGTGATGTCACCCCAAACGTGATCATCGTAATCACTTTCCCCTTCGAATTTTATTCGCCAACGAAACATTAACATACGTCGAGAAATAATATTGAATTATGTCAAATAATACAAAAACAGATCAGCTACTGTGAAGTACAATTAATTATATTCAAATATTGACAAAAATGAAAATAAAGTTAATGGAATAAGACAATGAATAAAAAATACTGGTTACTCTAAAGTGTAATTTATTACTTTTAAATATTGCAGAAAATAAAAATAAAATTATTAGAGTAAGAGAATGAATGTCCTGATTGCTACGTCTATTAATAACTGTCATCTGAATCGGTGAAAACGACTGATTTAGACGGCCAGCACAATACACGCTCTTTTGCATTACTGACTAACTTTCTGCCTACAGCGTATAAGTGATAAATCGGCATTTATTGTCCGAGAGAACTCACGATACGGTTAACGAACTGCAATTATCACGGAATTGTGTTTTCCACGCGTTATAAACCGATTAGCATGAATATTTCGTTACCCCTACCGCGTTCTCATTAACGGTTTTGTCATACGTCGAAGAAATTCATTTCGACGATACACTCGCTCGTCTCATTAAAACATTCGAATATTTAAACTACGAAATCCTTTGGTTTTATCAAAAAATAAATTAATATTTAATCTTAATAATAT
>NW_017149415.1:265396-267825 GCF_001652005.2 Ceratina calcarata | reverse complement strand
AAATACTAATATTTGTTTTGTAAATATTTGACTCTCGAGGAATCTTATATATGAACCTTTCGACGTAATCTGTAATTAGATCTGAGAATGCAATTGTTCGCTCTAGCTAGATTCTTCTTTGAAACTCTCGATGCTCTTTAATTCCGATGGTAATTAGAAGCGTGAAATTTATCCCGGCCGTGTCACTTTTCCGGCATTGTTCGTCGAACAATCATACATACTGGCTTCTGTGATTCACCGTTTCCCAGGTTACGACTACACTCACGTTCCTTAAGGGAAACCGAATTTCCTTAATGCTTAACCCCAATTCAGTTGGTTACCAAACGGAACTGTATAAAAAAAATTTCTAAACATCATTAAAACGTTTTATGACGACTGAAAACGGTATGAAGTATCGTTTCGGATTTCATTGACTCACGACTGAACGTTAGTGCGTGAAATGATTTATCACCGGTCAAGGCTGATGTAAATCTCGGAATTTTTCTTAGTCAATGTCTCTCGCGTGACACACGAGCCGGAGTCTAATCTATCGGTGCACGATCTGCCGATTCGAGATCGAGAGTGTTCGAGTAAACGAAACGAAATGTTCGAGCGGCACGGGAGGCGCGTATCGTCGAAAGGTGGAAAAACTGGGTCGTCGCGTTGCCGCTGCCATGAAACCTGGTGGCGACCGTCCCGTCGAGGATCATCGGGTGCACCTTTTATTTATCTAGACGAGTCTGCGGCGCACCGCGCGCGCACAAGTCGTTAGAGCATATAACTTTCTCCGTGAACTGGAAAGTCAGATATTTTCCTTCGCGCACCCGTTCGACAACCGCCTGTCCATACCCAGCCAAATCCGTTTCAATCCAGTCACCATTAAACCCATTCAGATAACACGACTAAACAAAAGCTTCTCTGCATTTGTTGCAACATTTTATAGCAAAAAAAAAAATTGAAATATGTTCTGCTATTCGGCTACAATAGCAAAAAAATTCAAATATTAATCATAATTGTATTTTTAATTAAAAAATGATAATCAAGGATTCCATCAATGTTGGCACATGAAAAGATTGAACAATTTTTATTTGGAGTGTCAAAGAATATTTGAAATTTTTCAAGGAACGTATAACAAAGGGAATTCCTTGAACGATTCATTATCTGTAAGAAGAAGGAAGGCTTTTGTCATTTGCGCAAAAAGATCCAGGATTCGCGTGAACTAATTAATTAGAGCTGCTGCGTTCCTGGAATTCCACATACTTCCTGCAGATTTTTCTTCTTTCGTGAATGGAATGCGTATCACCGAAACGGATGCGAGCGCCGGGTTACGCGCGAGGAAATTTGCACGAGGATATTACGCGAGCAACGTGACGTTAGAGGACCGGACACGTCGACCGAGAACGATGAAATCGCAAAATTCCGGCAAGCTGCGCGGTTCTTTCTCTTGACGTAAGAAGACGGACCTTCGACTCGATTCGAAAAGTCATTCTTCCCTCCGTAATAGCCTATCGGTTCCTTTTGTCAATTTAATAGTGGCACGATCAAGGACGACTCAGCATCCAGTTGAAACTTTCTTAGAATCCATTGAAAAAACCACTTTCACTACTTCAATCAGTGATTCATAAAGTAAAATCTGTATTTCATGCACACCCCTTTCCAAAACAGTTACATAATTAAATTAAATGAAGAATGGAATACATTTTAATGAATTGACTAATGATAATGAAATCTGAACTTGAAGTTGATCAACCTGGTTTGCAAGATGAAATGTTCAAGACGAAATAATAATTCATATAGTTAATAAAAAGAAATAATTGATACAGAGTTGAGAAGAAGTTACGGGAAATCAGTGATACTTTCTAATTGCCCTGGGCTTGATTAGGTATCGATTTCTTCTCGGCTATTTTCATAAAGGATCGTCTCAAGATTTTCACATTCCCAATTGCAGCGACGGCAAGGCAAGGCAAGGGGCGTAATCGAATCGAACAACGGTTTGCCCGTTTTCTCTTCATGCTCCTGTTCAGAGACACAATGGTCGTCAGAATTAATGGCCGTCGTTAATTGCCCGGAATCGCTTCCTAACCGCTCGGCGGAACCGTGCAAAATTACCGTCGAAACAGGAAGAACGAACGTCTCGCGCGATTTGGAAATCGACTGCTGGAAATAAATAAATTCCCTTACGAAACTTTTTCTAATAATCTACGAATTTATGGCCAGACTGCCAGATCTTTATGCAGAATAACTGCAGTTTAAATGATGCGTTATAAACCATTGAATTAGGTGCTTAATTTTTTATACTACGAATTGTCTTGTACATTTATTATTCTTGCATCTACAATTATCATATAATTGCATAACATCCGCATATGTAACCTTAAGATTGTGCTAGCCGTAATATCTCTGCCAAAAGTTTAAGACATGTAATGACAAGCTGTGTCCAATATTGGAAG
>NW_017149415.1:261764-264430 GCF_001652005.2 Ceratina calcarata | reverse complement strand
TATACAAAATTACAAAATTCTGTCATTGTTGCATTCATATTTTTTCATAAATGAAATCAAAATTTTATCATTTGACATAGGAATTCAAGGTATAATAACTTTTTTAATAGGCTAGCTAAATTTCTAAAATTTTGTACGATGTTTTATTAATGTAATATGTAGTAACTGTTAAAATTTAGATGCTTTACATTGTTTCTGTGTAAGGGTTCATACGACCTTAAAAACGAATGTGTCTAGAATTACGTAATAAAAAATTGCAAAAAGTAAGAGGTTCCAGCTGCAAGTTTCCTTCCGCGGCCATAAGCCTGTGCAAATTGTCGCTGAAAATTTCAGTTTACACGCCACCAACACCCGCGAGGAGGAAGATTGGGTCATTTAATGGGTCGACTCGCGCGTCGTTTATCCACGCCGTTGTCAATTTAACGATGAAACTTTCCACCCGCGCGACAAATAATTATTCAAACTTTCTTCCTCGGACCGCGTATGCCACTTCGTTAAGACAGCCGCAACTTCCGACCGCTAATCCTCTTTCCATTCGATTTTCGATCATCCCTGATATTTACATTGCCAAAAGTTCGACGAGGGAAAGAAGTACAGTTTCCCTTGAGGGTAAATAGATCCCTTGAAACAATCATTGTGTTATCTTGTTGATCTTCGATCGCATCGACTATAGGACAATTTCATAATGTTGCCAGATGATAAGGGAACTCGTAACAAGGTTTATTCCTCTTTGTATCTATCATTCGATATTTTCTTAGAATTAGAAATAATATCCTTTTTAATAAATAATACAGTAAGTAGAAATGATATCCTTTTTAATAAACCAGTCGCGGAATTCTTGACAGAGATAAGGATTGAAGGACGGTGATAATATCGGTGCTCGATTTTCCCGTGAAGAAGAGAGAAGACGGCCGTGGCAGCTGGTCGCGGCCGAGGTGGGGGACACACGCGAGAGAGTTTTACCTCTACTACCGAAATGAAACTACTCGCTGGAGAAAGTGAGAGCCGGCGAACGTAGCGGAGGGTGGGCAGTCGCGGCAGCCAGCCGACCGGGGCTTCTCGAGACGAGAGGATAGACATGGTGCAGGCCTACCGTCGTGTGGATCTTTCCTCGTCGTAGAGAAAGATCCTAAGGCCGAGTGCGATCCGAGTGTCCACTGAGGCGGCCGGGAAAACGGAGGGAAATCGGGTGAATCGACGATACTCACGAGGAACCGTCGATTGGATCTCTGCAACTGCTGCGTTGGATAAAACTGAAATTAAGATCGGAAGTAAATCTTGTTGCCGTTGGAACGAAGCGTTTCGATCTCGGAGGTTCAATGGGAAGATGAGGAGTGGCACGATGGGGCGATGTAATTGACTTGATGAGGGAAGGAATATTTAGTGAGGATCGTGGTAAGGGACGTTCTGAAACCTACTATTCGTTGTGTTATGGTGGTGAGGACTGTTCAGGACAGACGCGGTAGAAAAAGAGGAAGAAGAAGAGGCCGCGAGGGTGGTAGGATTTCTCTCTGAAGATAAGAAGAATTCAAAGTGACAATTTCCGGACAACAATTCGATTCTGCATATCAGTAAGTAAAACCGAATTCCAATGTATCTTTGTATTAAGTATAAGAATTAACGTTTCACGACAGAAACAGTTGAAGTTTCTGTACAAAGTACAAAGGAGTGTATGACAGCGAGGTAATTGACGAGTATTAGAAAAAATCGAGTGAAAGTGAGGAGGTATCGGTTTTTGAAAGAAAGCCTATCTCGCAATGAGCATCCAGCAAAACGTTAAAAGATGGATAGACAAACGAAACTAGTGATTTGAACGTTCGGCCGTCGAGCCACTCAGCTATTACCGGGGAAAAAAAAATCGTCGGCCGCAACCTTCGCCGCGGTACGAGTTTCCACAGATGGCAAACTGACGGGCCGAGACATTGTATTAACACAATTCGTGGCTTGCCACTCGGTCATCAATTTAATAACCAGTAGACCACTTGAATTAACGTTTCGAATTAATTACAGTTTTTTTGTTCATTATTCTAATTCAATGCCATTCTAATTTAATAGAATTCTAATGTTCATTAAGGATGAACGTTGAGAATGGTATTTCTGTAGAGAATCGTTGAAAGAAAGTGCTTGGAGGAATTTATCAATGAGACGGTTTTACGAAAAAAAATCTAAAGAGCTCCATTAAAGTAATGGTACTCGAAGAGACATTCAAGATTCCAAGAAAACGCTTGTAGATAGATGACTGGGGGATCCATAAAGGAGAAGTGAGATTTATTGTAATTGTAACACTGAATTTAGAAAATGTTGTACCACAGGCAAGAAGTCATTAATCTGTTGAAGAAGCACTTTCGCTACTGACAGAGCTAACATTTGATGATACGAAATAATCAAGATCGCGTTTATAAATTGAGAACAACGATCGAAAAAGTATAAAATGAGATAAAAAGAAGTAATGTTACTTCGTTAGGAAGTCACTTTCATCTAATGGTTAGACTGCTTTGATGTTTACGCTAAATATTTATGGTACAGCTTCAGAGAATTTATTTTAAATAACAGTAATTTTAATCATTTATGTTTCGCGATATGTTTTCTGCTTATGATGTTTTCTATATTTTTACATATTACATGCAGTATTTATATTATTTGTGTATTCAGATTTCTTATAAATG
>NW_017149415.1:256613-259790 GCF_001652005.2 Ceratina calcarata | reverse complement strand
CTCAAATTGTTGTTAGAGATTAAAAAATTAAATTTCGACTAATAAAAATGTCTAACAAATTTTTTTACATATTTCATTGAACCTTTTTGAGTCCAAAAAGTATGTTGTTTCATTTTGACGTGCATTGACTTAATACGTAGTATCAAGATGTTGTTTACAAATTACGGAACGAAGGGAAAGTCAATAAATGAAAAGGTGCGCTCGCTGTCATTCGCTTAACGCAAACGTTTGTTACCATTTGGATGAAAATTTATCAGTAGAACCGTCTGATCACTTTCACGGGAGCTTCTGAATAATAAACTGGCGATATTCAAAGCGCTTCTCGGGATCAAGAAAGCGTTCGTACAGAAGAGGAGAGAAGGTAGAAGATGGACGAGCCAGAGAAAATGCGAGATTTCTCGCGGCGAATCGGCATTCGTCCGATCGAAATGCTCAGCTTTCCGACCTCGTAGCCTCCAGTGAAAGTACTTCCGTTCTTTTCCAAAACGAGACCCGGTGACGCTCGGCATTAAGGATGCACGCTTCGGTACTTGCCGCCCAGCCGATTGCCTAAACACTCCCGGTTTTACGTAACGTCTCGTCCGATTAAAAAATAAGAGAAACCCAACGCGACGCGGACGTCTCGCGCCACTTCTTCCTCGTTAAGTCTTTCTTTTACTACCATTTCTCGTGTGAGATTCATTTACCTCTACACAGGAATATGTATAATTGAAATCAGTATGTCTTCTATTTCTGGGTTTCCAAGCTTCTTCTGTATCATAGAAGCATCAAATTCATTGCTGGAATCATTTATATGAAAGAAATCAATAAATATTCTATTTCTTTTTTCATTTGGATTTAGAATTTCGTATGGGATTTATTTAGCTCTACGTGAGTATATAAAATAAATCAATAAAGTTTCTATTTCTGGATTCCCAAGTTTTTTCTGTATCAAAGAAGCATAGAATTCATTCTTACTTTAGTCATTTATCATTTTGATACAATCACTTGGATGGAACCTCGTATGAGATTCATTTAGCTGTATGTGAGTATATAAAAGAAATCAATAAATCTCATTTTTATTTTGATTTAATAAAATGTTCATAAACAAATCATAGTGTTAGTAGAAGCAATGAGCGAAGTATATATTTTTATCGTGAAGTAGTTTTGTTTTACAATTTTTTGGGTCTCTGGGTTAAACCCTTCTAACCACCCCTTCTTGTCTAAGCTCACTGCTTACAATCTACCCTACATTTTGTACCACATTTGTTCGGATAATATTGCACTCTTCATATTTCAACCCAAAAAGTCTGTTGAATTAAAAATTTTCGTAACTGTCGAATCAAAATAGGTCAGTGTGAATGATACAAATCACACTTGGCAGAGAATATGGTTAACGCCGTGAACTGGGCACTCTATCCTCTCTAGAATGCCAATGCAAGGAAACTCTTCCTCGTTAATAATAATACGTGAAACGATTTCAGACGTTCACGTTACCGTGTAACTCTCCTCGATTCCAGTAAGAATGGCCACGCTCGTCGAGGCTCGTTCCCGCTAGAGAAGAGAGGAATCTGTACTTACACGATCCATGAATATTCAATCGGCACGCGTGCGTTATCCGACACACTTTTTCTCTGTTTTCATCTCCTCGCGGATTACGCTGTTTATGCGCGAATTAATTTCTCTCCTAGAAAGTAACAATGCAGATCGTTCCGCGCTCTAGCGCCGCTTCGACGGCGAAAAATCCTATTTTCTGGACCTCAAGGAACCTTTATTGATCCAGGAACCACCTTGGAATGCCTATTTCAAGGAACAGTTTCACAATCTTAAAAAAAAAATGTACAGCTTTCTATCGTGATAATCGGACACAATTTTTACGAACGAGGAAGACGATCGCAAAATACTGCATATTATCAGAAACAAGAAATCTTCAATAATCAGAGACCCGAAACACCCAACTTTCACAGTTACTTTACATAGTAGCAATCTGGATTTGAAAAACCTCATTGTTCTCAGTTAGTGTTGTGTTACATATCGCGTTTAGCTAGAAACTTTTTACACGTTCGTGTCAGTTTCACTCACGAGATCAGGGTTGAAGCAGTCCGACGTGAAGCATCGGGGAGACTCCGAGTCTTTCAATCAAGCGACGAGGAGATAATTGGACGAAGTGCTAAACAAACCTAGTAGGCGGCGACGACAGGGAGAAAAAAAATTGGTTACACAATGGAAAGTGTTCGTCGCGATATATATCTGGTGAACTAGACCGCGGAGGAGCGCCTTTTCAAGGCCACGAAGAAAGAGCAGAAGCTGTGACGTACAGATTTCTTCGAACCGGTTTTCCTTCGAAAGGTGGAACAGCGGCGGCGTAACCGGCCCGGCCGGCCGCCGCGCGAGCGTTAAAGGGCCAATCAAGTCGGCCAGGCCGGTGGTATTTCTATCGAAAAAGAATCAACCGATTTCCATTTCCAGTGACTGATCAGCGAACACCCGGTTTCAACGATATACCTGAAGCTCCCCTACCCGTCCCCGCCACGGTTTTTGCCGGTCGTTCGCTTTCTTTTTAAATCCAGGTGAATTTTCCTTGTTATCGTTTATTACCGATTCGTGGAAATCGTCAGCCCGTTAAGCAAAGTAAACAACGTGCTAAATGCAATGTAATCCATTCAGAAATACTTCGACGTGTCTCAAGACTCATTTTAATTAATTATGAATGATTAGGCCGCATTTAGTGTCCAATTCATAGATCGCTATCTTCTAATGATAAATTATTTTTTATGAAACTTCGCTCATGTGCAATTAATTGGAATTTCGGACCACGTGGGGAGGGACGCGGTGCTCATGGGCGAAAACAAAATTTCACGCGCGTATCTCTCCGTTTCGGTTTTTTCTCCGGTTGCCTTTCGGCGAAAGTAAAACGGGCGCCTGCGTACGAGCACGTTGCAGAGAAAGTAATACTTAGATCACGCTCCCAATGTCGGTTCACACACAAAGAATTTGGACACGGATGGCGCCAAGTCAACCCAGTGAGAAGTAGCCGACGTATCATTTTAATGATAGGAAAGTAGGAATTAGAGAATTTCTATATTTCGACCGAACTTCATTTTGCACTCTTATAGAGACATCATTAACCAACAATTGTGTATAATGATTTTGTAATACTAACTCTGTTGCATATTTTATTCAAAAGAATTTTATGTA
>NW_017149415.1:254016-256104 GCF_001652005.2 Ceratina calcarata | reverse complement strand
TTAAATAATTTAAAGAAACACAGCATGCAGTAATATGAAAAGAATAATAAATATAATCATTGAATAATTGATAATATTTTAAAGGGAAAACAAATGTTTATATGCATTTCGTTCCTTTAATTTTATTTATAAAAATTTACATAAACATCTGGAGTCTAATAATTACATATAACAATTCTCATCGATTCGTATCGTGCATGAGGGAAGCCGTGTGACACGCGTGGAAGACACACGTGGGCTTTCACGAGCATCTGGGAAACGTGCAACCACAATTACACATGCGGTGTGCGCGTCTCTCTGTATAAGAGAAGAAAGGGAGAAGAAACTCTCTTGGATACTTTCGAGCATCGGCAACAGCATCGTGTATAAGATAAAGTTAAGACTAGTCATAGGAAGGTGAAAGTTCGTGAGCATGTTCAGTGCATCGTTTCAGATGTTTCTTATATCCAGGTTTTCTTTTGATTGAACTTAGGAAACGTCGATTTTTCTTGCTGACAAACCTCGATTTTTATTCATCTTCTTCTAATTATAAGTAGAACATAAATAAATGCCAGAGTTATTGTTAAAAAATAATTCATAGAACTTGCAAATATCCTGAAAATAAAATGAATTTTAAATATTTGTAAATTTAATAATCCACCAAAATAATTATTAAATAGCGTCGACTAAAATTAGGAATAAAAGTTAGAAGCGTCCCAATATTTGTAGACACGACTGCTTAAGAGAGATGCGTGAAATTTCGCCTTTAATGGGTCCGCAAATATGTGCTCGATGAACAATAACTCGCGTGTACCATTAATGGGAAAAATAAATGCGACTGCATTGCGAAACGGCGACTGCTTTCATCCTCTCGTGAAGCGTAAATGGCGAGGTTACATTTTCCCTCCTTTAATAGGAATCGAGCGAGAGACGGGAAGGCGAGGGAGAAACAATAATTAAAATATTATCAGTCGGAACGCGCCCTTAACGTGATTAACGGAATCGAATCTACTTGGTTAATGGAACATATATTTTCTACCAGATTTCGCTTTTCCGCTGGTTCTTCTTACGTGTAATCGTCAAAAATTTTCGATTACGCTTAATTTACGTATTTCTTACAATACTTACCGTTTTTTAAAAATATGATCAACTTTTATGATTTATTACTCCTTAAAATATTTGAAGATTAAAAGATACGTGGAGAAAGAAAAAAACAGATTTTGAAAGAGCTTTCAAGTAATATTTAATAATACTCAAACAGTGAATACTTGTTGGCGACACTATCGGATAGAAAATTATTAACGCAGATGTCTGCGCTTAAAACGCAAGAATATAAAATCCATTATGCTCATAAACCCAGATGGGGAAAATCAAAGATTAAAAACTGACTGAATTAAATATTAAAACAGAAATATTTTCATTTATCTAAATGCAAACTTCTAATAGGGATCTTCTACGTTCCATTGTTTCCACTCTACTGTGCAACGCATTGTTCCTACTCCGCGGACGATAACGTAATTGCAATTTGACTCGGCGAAGGAAACGCGAACATGGTGGACGGCTCGTAACTTCCGGCGGGGCGAATGGGCATGAACGTGAACTTCACAGTGTCGTGCACGCGTGCAAGAAGTGCACTTTCACTTCTCCTGGATGTACGAACACGACAGAGCCAATGACCTACTAACACATTGTACCGTTCGCTGAGGGATTCGAGTATTTGCACAAGGACGTTTTATCATAATTTCGTTTCATTAATCATAGGAAAACGAAAGAGATACATAGGCCGGTATTCAGAGTCGTTACTTATTCTTAAGATCGTCTTAAGAATTTGCTATCCCTGTCTATCCCATATTTCCAGTCCTTGTCTTGTACAGGGAACATGGACTTAAGCAAATGCTTAAGACGATCTTAAGAATAAGCAACGATTCTGAATACCGGCCACAGACCGATGAGAGATAACGATTATAGATGGTAAGAAGGAGATACTGTGATAGGGGACATGATATAGCATAGTATTATTAAAAAGTAAGTAAAATAAGAATCAAAGTACAACATAGTATAAATTAATATTATAAAGTAATTTACCTAATTGCCTAAACACCCTTCATT
>NW_017149415.1:247259-252166 GCF_001652005.2 Ceratina calcarata | reverse complement strand
TTACTGTAGGAAAGTATAAGAAAGTGAATACATATAATGGTATTTCTGGACTCACTTGGCACACGTACAAAATACGTAGAAAATGTAACACGTTCTCTCTTTCTACCTTTTCTACTTTCCTGTGCGTCGCCACTATGTAGTTAGAATAAATATGTATTTTCTATATGTGCGTGCGAAATGAGTGCAGAATCCCTTGAGTCCATGCAACCTTTAAGTCGCTGAGTTAAAAACTGAACCCACAACGACCCGAAGGACCGCTCGTTACTGTCTCACTAGTGCTACTGTCGTCAATTCTTTTTCTACTTTCAATTCTTTTTATATTCCCAGAGGAATAGTGGGAGTACGAAATTTAATGCTCAACGGTGATTCAATAGAGTAGGCGATTTTAATTATAATATACTTAAATGTTCTACTATATTGATTAGACGATTATATTATCCTATTTATTATAATGTCAGTAATAAAAAAATATTGATTAACAGAATAACGATTTGTTAGTATAGTTAATAAGTCAAAGTTTTATTAAGCTTATTTAGCAACTGTTTTCTAATCATATGAAAACGAAACACCTTGTCCCTAGTCCATTCGACATAATAATTATTGTCTCACTGCTTGAAGTTGAGTGAAACTTGTCGAAGCAAGGGATAATTTGAACAATGAATATTTTAATACTAATTTGCACGAAGTGGTCGGCCGCAGGAAAGAATCTTGCACCCTTCGCATCGATTTCCTCGCCCGCCTCGTTTCTCGTTAGAACCCTACGTTGCACCCTTGCACCACCAAGGAGATGCTACTAAAGAATGGCAGTTCCTGTGCAATCATTGGGACAGCAAATGGGGCCCAATGAAGCTCAGGACACAGTCGGTAATTGCTGTTTTTGGTGGTAATTACTCGTTGCTTGACGTTAGCGAAAAAATTGTTAGGAAAAGTTTTTTGAAAAAGATTTAATTTTTCCTCAAATACTATACCCCTAATTATTTTATTTAACATTTGCCTACATGAATTCCCTAATCGAAATTCTCATATTTCAAATTCTATAATAGAAACATTTATTATGTTATCTCTGGCAACGTGTTTCATTCGCATTCATAAAATAACTCACGATTACTTTCCTATGCAATTACGTATGCTTTTTACTATGCGTTTCAATAATCCGTCACTTGTACCATGAAACAGACAGATTTGGCAAATGTACGTACGCTCGCTTTTGGCTCTCACTGTGCAATGCCTCTTTTTACTTTCACCCGTTACGGTGACGTAAACAACGTACTTATTTTCTGTCGAGAGAAGAAGAACAAGAATTCGTCCGAGCGATCGCCGCACCAGGAACTCGTTTTCTACTATCTTACGATGATTCCCGGGTTTCCGGGATGAGTAGCTCAACGGATTAACCATTGTTGAACGAAACACAAGAATAAAATTGTTTCCTGCATTCAATTGATTTCTCGTTTTATATTTATTGCGAAATTTATTGAAGAGTAACAAATATTTCAGAGAATTCTATTATTTATTGTATTTATTGTTCTATTAGTTATTTGTATTTATTATTGTTTATTAACAATTTATTATTTGTATATTAATTTATTTGTATTTATTATTGTTTATTAACAATTTATTATTTGTATATTAATTTATTAATTATTATTTATTAATTGCATTAATCGAGCTTGCCAAACTAATTAGAAACAGTTGGAAGAACGTAGCATCGAAATGCATGAAGATTTAATAAAGAAAATAAAGAATCGAGAGAAGTAGGTGACTCGCGTGCATCGGAGTCAGCTTTTCAATATCTCGCCAACAAGAGAGAAGTCGGTTTCGTGGCTCGTTAACTCCGGTCACGCGACTTTGTTTCCCTTTTTCTCCTGTTTCCGGAAAATTGGTTCCAACGGATCGGTGAGAGATCGGAGAGAAAATACGATGGGTATAAGCTGCTCTAGAAATCAGTGGAACGTCCGATTAGAAGCGGCCACAGAGAGGAGAGAGAGTTTAATTATTTCGCGTGACGCCGATATAATTGCGGCTATTGGAATTCTATTGTGACCCGACGGATTCTGTTTCTGCTTTTTATTCTCGTAGCCGGGGAATTGAGGACTATGCCCTTTTGTCACGGTACGCTTCATTTCGGACAATCTCTTGCCTCCTGCCATCTCGTTTACCTTTTACCTCGAGGAGAAACGTGTTTGACAAATTGCGCAAGACGAAGATAAGATAAGAGCCACGGGTGGGGAAATAGCTCGGCAGAATTTCTCGCCGGTTTGCACGACGCAAATAAAAATGAGGAACAGCAGTTTGACAGAAATTTAAAAGATTTTAAAGGAATCATGCTTAATCTGGTCAGAAAATCTGAACCCTTCTTTTACATGTTCACGGTATAAATAACGAAAGAATAAAGATCTTTATAATGCAGATGAATGGTCTATTTTAAGCATCTTCACTTTCATTATGATCTTGTTACATATTCCACGAAAACGATAAAGATCGACTGAAATGCTTAACAAGATATGTTCCAAATCTTGGGTTTTAATCTAATCTCTGGTTTGAACATTTCAGCACTTTGGTCTAATCTCAGTTACAAATCTTTGAAAAATTCAAACAATTCAGTACAAGATTCCTTGTACACACAAATATTAATACTAGAACTGCCAAACGAGTCAAAATGACTCGTTTCGTGTGGACAATTGCACATATAAAAAGAAATCGATAGTTCCAGTGTTAAATGGTATAAAAATTTAATTTACTCACGAGACATGATTGTGTTACAGGAAAACGATGGGTGTAGCAAGGCCGTGCCAATGGTTGCTCATGGGAATAGTCCTCGTGATCTCCTCGAACCGTGCCACCAGTCAGCAAGAGCCAGGAGCGAGTCTAGACAAATTCGATTCAACGCTCAGTCCCGTATACGTCGAGACGAGAAGCAACGGTAGTCGAACCGATGTTCCATTAAATCTGGTTCGAAAACGTCGATATGTTCGATTTCCAACCGGCCCAGCTGGCTACATGTTCGAGGGTGGTGGCCCTCCGATTGGGAGGAACATCGGCGTGCCACCCAGTGTACGATACCCCAACTGGAGACAGCATAAGGCTCTGTGGAGAAGTCCCATGGCCGATTTCAACACAAGACCTGTGATGGGCCATCGCACCCCACGATTGATATTCCGCGATAACGATTTTCCACCCCCGGTGGCCGGCAGCGCGGCCTCCTTTTTCCAGCAGTCCAACCATTTACCGGATTTCGAAGACGAGATCAGAGGTAACAGGGTTTACATGAAGGGAAACAGATTATAACGTTTAACAAAGTTTTTCAAAATCTGATTTCACGATATTTGATTGCCTCCTTAACACATTCAGTAGAATCTTCACTACAAAAAATGAAAACTATGGAGATCAGTTAAACCTTATATTACATTTTCTTCTAACGTGTTAATATTTGTAGTGAAAGCAAGCAATGCAAGTCAGGATTTGCACAAAATGTGACTTACACTTCTACGACTTTCAACCCCTTTAATTATCAAATACATTTAATCAATTTTTTTTCTTAAGTGATGCAATTATTGTTTCAGATCATCGAAAGCAAGCGCTCGACGACTATCCCAGGTTAGAGTCAGGTATGTACGTTCGCCGATCGTCGCTAGAAATGTGACATACCTACCAACGAAATCGCGCCTGTTGAAAGCTCGTCTCGCGCAACTCATCCGCTAATCCCTAGTACCGTCATTCGCCTCGCGTTTCAATTTCGTTGCCAGAATCGTAAGGACGTAATTAGGAATTTACACAGCCGGGTGCAATATCCTAGCAGCGGGTGTCGCAACATTTATTATGACACAGTTTCTGCCATCCGCGTTGCGAGACACCCGTTCCTTCCGGTTGCCTTTACGATTCCGCGACACACTGTAACACCGTTTGCCAATATTCTTTCATGCTAATAATTAATCCCTCCACAATTATTAACGTTTTTCTTTATTCGAGCTCCACGTAATTCATGTAACATATTTATTAAGCTCCTTTATTTTAATCAACCTTAAATTATCGATGAACGATTGAGTAAGAATTTCATTTATTTGAAAATTTCTAATCTGATTTCATAAAAAAGTATTCTGAAGCTAGGCTTGGAGTAATCAGACCTCAAGATACATACACGTTAGCCACGGAGCGAGCAACCGAAATCAGACCTTATTTTTTGACACGTTCTTATTTGTTTGAAAAATTATGGGCACCGTTCCGAATAGGGTGGGGGAGGGGTGGCTCGTGTTAGACAAGAACAGTTTGGCATGTGTGTCTGTGCAGAACCGCGTCAGCAAAGTAGACCGCTGTGGAAGGGTGACGATACGTTGTGCGGTGACGGACGAAGCTGCGAATTTTTTCTTATGTGCTGGATGTCCGCTGGCCTACTGGACGGCAGTTGCGGCGGCATCATGTTCGCTTGTTGTCAGCGACGCGAGCCGAAAGGTAGCCACGATTTTAACCTGATCGAGGCGCCTAGAGATCAGTCTCAGCCGCTTCCGTTGGATACTTACACGGATACAGCCAATGACGACCGTAAGTCCTCTTCCTAATCAAGCATGACCGTCCGATTTGTACTCGCATGATCTTTCATAATCAACGGACAACAGACGTCCTCCTTTTCTTTTATCATCCGATCATTATTATTCTCATTTCTCTAAACTCGTTTCTAAACGTCCCACTTTGTTGTATACGTCAAATTTTCTGTTCACTAGCTTTTATTCTTTATCTATTTTATATGGAATTGTAATGCCAGTGAGTAGAAATTATTACGTAAACAGAAATTGGGACAATTGCTATACTACTTTTATTATTTTCATACTGAGTGACTATCAAAATTCTGGACAGTTCTTTATTTTCTAAATAGAGGATAGACAAAACTTCTTATGTGGGACGTATACGGTTTA
>NW_017149415.1:241960-246034 GCF_001652005.2 Ceratina calcarata | reverse complement strand
CCCTTGAACCATGCAAGTTCTGTATAAAAACTTTTGTCTACCCCCACAAGTTAGGCAGTAAAGGACTGTCCTGAGTTTCAGTGTACACTCTGTACTCCTACTCTCCCTACCATATTTTCTTTGATTATCTCATAAAAACCTTTATACTTTTTCATCCCACTTCTCCTCTTCCTATTTTCTCTTTCTACTAATTGGGCATATCTGCCTCAAGCATTATACGGCCAATTTCTTCCGCATGTCGAAACGAACGTTTCCTGCTTGCAAATTAACTCGGCTCCTTGGCACTTGCACTTTCCTCGGCATGCCACTGTGCGCGTCTTCACTTTCTCCGACTGCACAATGAAAACATTCCGCCATCCTAATTCGCATCCCGTCCACGCGCATGCGAATCGCCGCTTCCTATTGCAACTCCGATTAATTCATCTAAAAATCTAAACCGATCTTGCGTGCTCGCCGCGATAACAGCGAATCCGTTACGCACCCGGCGGGTATGTCTCGTCACGCGAGTCCTCTTTCCGGTCCTCAGCATCCTCGAACCAGTTCTCGATGTTTCTCGTGGCCAAAACGGAATTGGCTATTCTCGCCGGTCGAAATGGAGCCAAGAGGACAGGACGAAATCGAATACGCAGGAGACTGTAATTTTTCTCATTGTTACTGAATTACTCCAAGTCTAATTCGGTGATACTACGCAATTTTTAATAAAGAGTATGTAGTCGTAAATGAAAGACAATTCGTCGTGTGAAAGTGTTCTACTACTAACTCTTCAATGGCTGCTCGTGAAACAACGGCTGTTAGTCGAGCGTCTTAGATTAACGCAGACGGTCCACGTCGTTACAATTGCAGGCTGCGGGATTCCCGCCTCGAAGCAAACCGCGCAGAGGAGAATCGTCGGCGGGGACGACGCAGGCTTCGGCAGCTTCCCTTGGCAGGTCAGATTCTCTCAGACGAAACTGAGAAACGGAAACGCGTCGGGTTCGATGCAATTTCCGTCGTCTCGTATTGGGCGTTTTTAAACAGGGAAAATGTTCCGATTCTCTTTTCCAGGCGTATATACGGATCGGGTCCAGCAGATGCGGCGGCACTCTTGTTAATCGATTTCACGTAGTCACTGCAGGCCATTGCGTAGCCAAGTGAGTATAAACTAGAATGCCGATCGATATTCTTTTTTTAAACACTTTGTGACCTTGTTATCAATTTTAAGATTGTGTCAGGGTAGAAGAGAATTTTCTAATTTATAGATCTTCAAATTATGAGATCTAGTGTACATAACATAAATTTTTAGATTCTATAGAATTAAGAAAATACTGTAAAAATGCATTATTATTTTATTGCTCTTGAGAAAGTAAAATATTCGTTCGATCACAGGATTTATTGAACTCTTTTTACAGGGCTATATTCTTTGCCCACCTTATGACCTTATTATAAATTTTAATATTGTGTCAGAATAAAAAAAAATTTTTAATTTATAAATCTTCAAATTCTAAACGATTATAAAAATATTCTATTACTCTTGGAAAAGTAGGAATCTCAGGACTTATTGAATTAATAATATCTTTTTGCAGGGCGACTGCTCGCCAAGTCCAAGTCACGTTAGGAGACTACGTAGTGAACTCCGCCAGTGAATCACTGCCAGCGTATACTTTCGGCGTCCGAGAGATTCGCGTTCATCCCTACTTCAAATTCACACCCCAAGCCGACAGGTACAGCAAATTACTTGACAGGAGACTCTAAGTTATTTATGCAATTGTCATCCAATTTTTAGGTTTGACGTGGCTGTCCTCCGGTTGGATAGGCCGGTCCATTACATGCCTCACATAGCTCCAATCTGTCTGCCTGAGAAGAATGACGATTTCCTCGGACAGTACGGCTGGGCTGCTGGATGGGGCGCGTTGCAGGCCGGTAAATAATTGACAATTCATTTATGTTGCTTCATAACGAAACAATATTTACATTTAATCACGATACTAATTTTTATTAGAATTTTATTAAAAATATAATTATATATTTTATTAGAATTTTCATTAAAGACATAATTATATACGACTTATTGTTATAATAATAGTAAAGAGTCTGTTATGAATTGGTCTGTTAAAAATTCAATAGGATCAAGGCTGCGCCCGAAGACTCTCCAAGCGGTGGACGTGCCTGTGATAGACAATCGAGTCTGCGAGAGATGGCACCGATCGAACGGAATCAACGTCGTCATCTACGACGAAATGATGTGCGCCGGTTACCGCGGCGGTGGCAAGGACTCCTGTCAAGTGAGTACCTAATTAATAACACACGACCCAACAGTTCCTAAATAATCCATTATATCAGAAATTAGTAAATTTAGACATTACAATGCTGATTACTGAATTTTATACATTTATCAAAGAACAATTTACAGAAATATAGAAAATATTAAAAACAGTTATTTAAACATTCTTTCAATTGATACCATAAACATTTTATTTTGCACTAAAAACCGAATTTTTATTATTTTCATACTGAGTGACTATCAAAATTCTGGACAGTTCTTTATTTTCTAAATAGAGGATAGACAAAACTTCTTATGTGGGACGTATACGGTTTAATATTTTCATGAAAACGAATTTTTATGGTATTATTTGTCCCATAGATAAATAAAATTGGAAGTGAAACGGTTAAAAACTGAAATGATCTTCATTCATGAAGAGTAAATTAAATCGTGTTAAAAAAGTCTATTAAACGATTAAAAAAAATATATACAGCCATCCTTGGCCATCGTGTCTTATTAAATAATAAAATAATAACGTGGCCCCTTGAACCATGCAAGTTCTGTATAAAAACTTTTGTCTACCCCCACAAGTTAGGCAGTAAAGGACTGTCCTGAGTTTCAGTGTACACTCTGTACTCCTACTCTCCCTACCATATTTTCTTTGATTATCTCATAAAAACCTTTATACTTTTTCATCCCACTTCTCCTCTTCCTATTTTCTCTTTCTACTAATTGGGCATATCTGCCTCAAGCATTATACGGCCAATTTCTTCCGCATGTCGAAACGAACGTTTCCTGCTTGCAAATTAACTCGGCTCCTTGGCACTTGCACTTTCCTCGGCATGCCACTGTGCGCGTCTTCACTTTCTCCGACTGCACAATGAAAACATTCCGCCATCCTAATTCGCATCCCGTCCACGCGCATGCGAATCGCCGCTTCCTATTGCAACTCCGATTAATTCATCTAAAAATCTAAACCGATCTTGCGTGCTCGCCGCGATAACAGCGAATCCGTTACGCACCCGGCGGGTATGTCTCGTCACGCGAGTCCTCTTTCCGGTCCTCAGCATCCTCGAACCAGTTCTCGATGTTTCTCGTGGCCAAAACGGAATTGGCTATTCTCGCCGGTCGAAATGGAGCCAAGAGGACAGGACGAAATCGAATACGCAGGAGACTGTAATTTTTCTCATTGTTACTGAATTACTCCAAGTCTAATTCGGTGATACTACGCAATTTTTAATAAAGAGTATGTAGTCGTAAATGAAAGACAATTCGTCGTGTGAAAGTGTTCTACTACTAACTCTTCAATGGCTGCTCGTGAAACAACGGCTGTTAGTCGAGCGTCTTAGATTAACGCAGACGGTCCACGTCGTTACAATTGCAGGCTGCGGGATTCCCGCCTCGAAGCAAACCGCGCAGAGGAGAATCGTCGGCGGGGACGACGCAGGCTTCGGCAGCTTCCCTTGGCAGGTCAGATTCTCTCAGACGAAACTGAGAAACGGAAACGCGTCGGGTTCGATGCAATTTCCGTCGTCTCGTATTGGGCGTTTTTAAACAGGGAAAATGTTCCGATTCTCTTTTCCAGGCGTATATACGGATCGGGTCCAGCAGATGCGGCGGCACTCTTGTTAATCGATTTCACGTAGTCACTGCAGGCCATTGCGTAGCCAAGTGAGTATAAACTAGAATGCCGATCGATATTCTTTTTTTAAACACTTTGTGACCTTGTTATCAATTTTAAGATTGTGTCAGGGTAGAAGAGAATTTTCTAATTTATAGATCTTCAAATTATGAGATCTAGTGTACATAACATAAATTTTTAGATTCTATAGAAT
>NW_017149415.1:228486-241088 GCF_001652005.2 Ceratina calcarata | reverse complement strand
GAGTATACTCGTCGTTGGCAATGGGCCTTCAAAAGAGCCTGCATGTTATAATATATTTAAAGCAGGACGAGTATACTCGTCCTGGCAATGCGTGACACCCTGCCAAAGACGAGTATACTCGTCCTTGGCAGCGAATGGGTTAAACATTCTTTCAATTGATACCATAAACATTTTATTTTGCACAAAAAAACCGAAGATTGTTGATATAGTAAAATAAAATGATTGCAGGGCGACAGCGGTGGACCACTGATGCTGGAGAAGACAGGAAGGTGGTACCTAATAGGCATCGTGTCAGCAGGCTATTCCTGTGCGCAACCGGGCCAACCGGGGATCTACCATCGCGTGGCTAAGACCGTCGACTGGATAACATACGTCATCAATTCCTAGCCAGGAGTCAACGAATGAATTGACGGTGAAACGAAAAACAAAGAAACTTTGCATGAAACAAAGTTTACCGACGGTGATCGAACGATGATCTGACACTGTGCAATCGTACGTGTATCGACGTGAAAAGTGATATGAAATCAGGGACAGAGTCGTTACGATTGGAAGAGTCTGAACAGTCGCCAAGCGTGTTGATTTTTTAGTGCAATTATATATTTTTCTAACGAGAGGGGGGAAAGATTGTAACGTTTGACTCTGCTTCTCGAATTTGAAGTGTGACGAGAACACGAATTTATTTCGTACATAAAGTGCGTGTGATATTCGTCTTAATAAACGTTTCACTTCTATTTTACAATTTTTTACTGTTTTAAATTAGGTCACCTTATGAATATCCCTATGGGAGGAGACAGGGAGGAAAGAACAACGCGTTTACATTAAAAACATACTTTGTTATTCGACAACCGCTATAATTCAACGCAAGCTTAGCGTCACGAATAGTAGAACAACGCGCTTAAGTAATGTGTTTTTCCTCATTGCGTAATATAATAAGTACACATTCATTTTTTTCATCTTATTAATATCTGATAACAATTAAGTATCCGGCGAGCGTCGAGCATATCTCGAGGGCTCGATGCTTTTAAGTATCATTAGGTTGAACTAGTTACATGTCCTCTTCTTCACACCAGAAACAGAAAACGCGATCTACAATAATATATCCCATTTCTCGCGGCGGAATTATACCCATCGACGCTCGTCAACGAGCGTTTCCGGTTCAATGTGAACGAAACTGGACTAGATAAATAATCGAAGACCGGAACTCATCAAATTCTCTATGATCCCTAATTTATAAAGTACACTCTGCATTCGTACTCCTGTCCCGTTTTCGCTTTGAGTAGCACATCTACGAGCTCGCAGTGAATGAACGAAGGAAAAACAACAAAATAAAATAATAATATTAATAATAATATACATATGTATAGAATATGCCTCTACCTATATACTTCGATTCGCCTGCGTCAAGGTTCTTTACCAGAGGCAGACGTGTTAAAATCCATCATCTGTGATAAATAAACTAATGTAACAATAATACTTTCTCGAGAGAGAGTGTGGTACGATCGAATACTAGTAAAAGGGAGAAGGACGAAGAAATACCGGGTCAAAAGGGACCCGTTCCGTTATTACAGTTGCAAGTTACGATGCTTCCCCGGGCATCGTTTCGCGTAATTAACGAGCTGTCGTGAACGCCGCGACATTCTAAATGCACTCTGTGAATAATAGCGCTCTCCCTAGCTTAATTAAATCGAAATCAAACAACGAATAAAATAAATCCTTCATCATCATCATCATCATCATGGATCTGATCGCCTCGATTATTTTAAAATTAATTCTACGATTCTGTATAGGATACCAAGTACTTAAAAACATTTAGCTAAGGAGAGCAGAATAATTAGATAGAGATCGTGCCAAGAATCTGCTACGTTCTCCGGTAAAAAGAGAACTCAGAGGCGGATTGGATTCGATTAGAATCTCCAGTATTAAAATGTACAACTATAGGAAAAAAAAAAGTAGAATGAACGATTACTGGGCTCAACGAACCGCCACTGTTAATTCCAGGCTTCGATATCTCCGTTACGATACTTTTCGCGATTTACTGGCAGCTGGAGACACGGCAACCGGATAGAGATCGTGCAATGAACGGTCGAATACCAAAACAGTAATTAACCCGGCTGCTGTCCCTTAATCAAAGCGTTTACCCTTCCGTTCTAAGTATCAATTCCGGCGATGAATCTACGCGTCGTCTAGCCTATCTACGACGGTAGAACGTCGAGTTCAAGGACACTTTGTGTGCTGGGAGACAGACCGTCCTCGCTTTTGTGCATCAGTACGTTCTTCAGGTCCTTCAGTTTCTGCGGTTGGAGCGCGGCGCCGGTGTTCCTCGGCAGGGTCGCGATGGGATTGGTGCTGTGACTCTTGAAAGATTTGTCGGACTTGTTGAAGCATTTCTCGGACTCCGAATTGTATCGCCGTTTCGCGGTTAGTTCGAGGTTCGCTTGCTGTCTGACGGTGGCCGCCGAGTCCCTGTCCTCGAAGCAAGGTACCGTCTGCATCGAAACCGTGTTCCTGCGATTGTTGAACAACGACCTGGGGTTCAGAGTGACTTCCTTTGCCGACCCGAAGTGCTTGAAGTTCCCGCATACGGGGCTGTTCATGAAACTTGTATCGGCCGAATGACACGGCTCCGGAACGCGTTTCTCTATTTTAATCTCGGTGACGTTCTGCCGGATCAGAATGTCTGGGGCGGCCTCCGGTAACGGTTCCTGCGAGATCGGCGGCCACTTCGGATCGCTAGATAAATCGCGTTCGATCGCGAGGAACTTCCTGCGCGACTTGTCGACGTTGTGCCAACGGTAGCGTAGCTTCCTGAACACAAGGTAGTCGATGAAGAGGTTCTCCATGAGCAATGAGATGACGAAGTTCGCGGCGCCGTAGCCGATCAGAATGAACCGGAATCCGACGTTCTCCGGTATCTGCAGCTCGAACCATTCGACCAGCCAGTCGAACGGGAAGGTAGCGAGATAAATGGAGAACAACGACAGCAGAATGAACGATGTGAGGAGACCGTAGTTCGTGAACAATGACTTCCTGTACGGATGACCTTTGGAGAAGGTCACGGCGAGGATTATGTACTGTATGGAGCTGATGATGAAGACTGTGTAGTTCTCCGTGCAGGAAACGTCGTCCTTGTCCTCGGCAGCGACGATCGTCGCGTTGAACGGCACGTACCAATCCATCTCTTGAAGGTGCCACAAGCTGGCTGATTGGAAGAAGGCCACTGTCATGATCTGCGTCACGAGGCTCAGAATAGGCGTTGTGCTGATCAGACTGTTCAACGGTGTCGTTTTGGCTAACGGACCGTCGTAAGCCTCGGTCCGGCCGAAGAAGAAGGCGAAGATCGAGATGATGAAGAGGTCGATGTACAGATACTCGATGTCCGTTAGATTCGACTCGATCCCGTATAACAGTATCACCGAGATGAATTGGGTGAGGGAGTAGGCGGCCATGTATTTGAAGATACCGAAAGACGTGACCAGGGCTGCGCGACCCTCGCGGATCACTGTCAGCACGCAGGAGATGTTCGTCTCGCGACTGGTGAACGGAGATGCCACGGACGATTCAGTGTCTGATAGGGAAATTCCTGTGTGCGCAGCTTTCAACGCCCCGCAGTCGTTCGCGCCGTCGCCTACCATTCCTGTAATTAATATTTAAACGAGGATTTATTTTATTGCCAGTGAAAATCATCATTAATAATCATTTCAGTCATTATTTCCGTCATAACAAATTATTTATTCCATTTTTTATTGTATTCTATATAATGAATTACTTATTCTTAAGTCGTTTATGAATTTAGATAAATTAAAATAAAAATCTAATCAATTTAGCTAAATAAAGACAAAGTAATTTATTACACCATACGATAATAATGATGAGAATGACCTCACGATTAGCTGCAACAATTTTTATAGACCGGAGTTAGCCAACTTTATTATATACATGATTGACATTTTTCTTAAAAACATGTTGCAATCTAACTATGTGACATTTGATCGACATATCATGAGTCTTGACATTTAACGCAATTCAAACACGTGTCATCTGTCCTAATAAGTGACAATGGGGGAGGGACCAAAAATCGTTTCGTGATCGACTTTGTTGGCCATTCTTACTATCGGTACTTAAATACACTTAGCTTAATTTGCAATAATTATAACTTAATTCCACGTTTTATTCGAAATACACGAGGTCTTTTGTCAGCTCAAGTTAGTAATGAGTTCTCCGACGGAAAAGGAATTCGTCATCCTAGAATTAAATAATGGTGTACCTACCAACATAGAATCCTAACGATTGCAATTCCTGGACGAGCTGTTGCTTCTGGTCGGGCGACATCCGAGCAAAAATTGCTCCGCGAGTGACAAGCTTCGGGATCAATTCCGGGTAATATTGTCTGACCAACGCCCATGTCTTCCCCGTCAGTGCGAACACGTATTTGTTTTTCGAATGCTGTAAACTGAATTAGAAATTCAATTAAACTTCACGTGTTCACTACGAACTTTATGGATTTGTAGCAAAATTATGTGAAAAATGTAAAAAATATATATAATGGATAAAAGTATGAATAGCAAAATGCATAGCTTGACATGTATAGGATTGAAGGACATTTTTACTAAACATAATTTCTTAAAATGTTCATTAGCTGTAAATGTTTAAATCTTAAAAATATTATGTTCAACAAAAATCCGTAACCTATTTATGTTTCACGACTATAGAACGAATTAACGAAATATGTTAATTAAGTATTACATAAATAAACTGAAGGCGGGGTGGGGCGATTACGAAGATTGGCACGAACGATAAACTAACTCGTACAGTTTGCAATGCAACAATTTCTCAGTCACAAATTTTTAAGATCTAATTACTCACTCGTCGGATAAATAATTGACATCGTTCTCGTACTGATTGTTCCCAAAGGATCCACTCTCGACCGTGTCCAAACTAGCCACGCTATTTAGATCAGTCATCTCGCTGAGATCAGGCTGCCCCATCGACGGCTGGCTGCTGCTCTTCGTGAAATAGATCTGCGGCTTCATCTGATTCTGCAGCTGAGTAGCAGAGACTGCGATCACAGGCAGGCCCGGTTTCACAAGGTCGCAGTCCCTGGCGACCGACAACGCTGTCAGCATGTTGTCTCCGGTGACCATCACTATTTTTATGCACGCTGCGTTCAGGTCGCCGATTACAGGCATCGTCTCCGGCTTCAATCGATTCTCCATGATCACGAACGCCAGGAAAGTTAAATCGGACTCTGCAGCCTCGCGGCTCAGCCTCTGAACCTTTGCGTACGGAAGACGGTTCAACGTTTTGTGCGCCAACCCGATCACACGGTACCCTTCCGAGGTGTAGTCTTGCAGCACGGAACCAAAATCCGATGGAACTGAAAGATAAAAGTATTATTTTAATTAATCGTTTGATAAAAGATGATTTAACATAAAACAGATAGAACAAAACTAGATGAATTATTTAATTGAATGAAGAAAGCGTATTCGTGAATGCTTACTTGATTCCATTCTGCATAAGCTGAGGATCATTTCGGGACTCCCTTTGCAGTAGAGATCGTAATGATTCGCACCGAGGGTTCTGGTGATCACGCTCATTCTTTGGAGAGTGGAGGTGAACGGGAACTGCCTGACGATCCCTACTTCCAACCCCTGCTCGGCCAATTCTGTTGTGGAGCCGGCCAACGCGGGATCGACATTGTTCAACGACACGTTCTCCATCACGTCGGAAGACATGGAATTCTGTCGGCTGAGGGAGGAGACCTTCGCGTCGTTGGCCAACTTTCTCGGCAGCTTGGAGCCCTTCGGTGGCCTGACAATCGTCGGGAACAGCATCGAGAACTTGGACGTGTCGGACACGTCCGGTTCCTCCAGGGTCCAACCTGTAGACTCGAACATTTTCAGATCAAGCGGGTCCCCGACCGGCTGATTCTCGATTAAAGTGATTCCGTGACACGTCACCATTCCGATTAGGAGGTCGTTCAGTGGCAGGGAGGTAATTTCTTTCACGGCCGGCTGAAACTTTCGCTCGACGGCGGGCACCACGCCCCACATGTCGAGTCCGTCCTCGGTTAGCGTGCCGGTTTTATCGAAGCAGATACAGTCGATCGAACCCGAGACGTTTATGGTCCTCGGACTGGTGCAGTAGATCTTGTTCTTCTCCAACCGCCGCTGGGCCACCATACGACCAACGGTCATCGCCGCCGGCAGGGCTGGAGGGACCACGATTGTTATCAGATCCAGCGCTTCCAATGCGATGTAACCGCTCGGCACGCCTCTCATCGCTTTCGTCACGATCGTGTAGACCACGCCGATGCTCGCGATGCAGGCTAGCAGGATCACGAACTTGTACGAATCTTGCTCGAACTTGAAATCCACCGGTGGAGGGTACATGATCGAGCGGACCAAGCCGCCCTTGCTGGTGTTGAATCCTGTCCTCACTACAACTGCCAAAACCTATTCACAAAATTACGATATTTATTACACAAGAGAAAAAAAATAATATTTATCAAAGTTTTTAACAAGGGTCAAGTTTTAGTGGCGTGAAGAAGTGTACATCGTAATATTTATCATAACGTTTACATTTTTAGGACCCATACGATGTATACTTTCAACTCCATTATCACTTCGCTAGAATTCCTTGTAAGCAATAAACGCAGGCATGTCGACGGAAGCATATAATAATAGTACATCGCGAGTCGGCGTTAACGCATTGGCTTTGGAAGCCGCCTTTTAAATTCGACTTCGCCCTTGGTAGTTTTATCTTCCGGTCGAACGGAAGGCCGTTCGAATAATAAATAAACGGTACGTGCACATTCATGTTGAATGAATTCATTGAAAGTTTACATTGAAAAACAGTAGTCTTCGTATATCTATCTATATCAGATTTCTTACAACCGCTCGTTATTCGAGCGCGCAGCATGATGGGAAAGTAAATAGACTCCCCGAGCGAGACAGAGTAATTAAATAAGTCTACACACACAGTGTCGCCTATTATAAGTAGACAGCAGATTTTATGCATTTATAATAAAATTGTATCAGTAGTGAATGTAAAGAATATTCGCCATGTTCATGAATACAAAAAATATTAAAAACTGAGTACTACAATACGTAAATAAAATGTCTATTTAAAATACATTTTTTTAATAGTTTGAGAGCCAGCGATAACTGAAATCAGCCATTTGGACATGTCTGAATTAATGGATTGAAATTGAGTTACCTTTTCTGATCCGTAATATCTGGTTTGTATGACCCTGGTGCCACAGAAGAGAGTATGCCTCGCGTGCTCCTTCGTGTCGTACACAATTTCATTCGACGACGGAATCGGGGTTTTCGTAACTGGAACCGACTCTCCAGTGAGCATGGACTCGTTCAAAATGCAGTTACCCGTGAGAAGCACAGCGTCGCAGGCCATCAGGCAACCATGGGATGGAATAACGATGATGTCGCCGGGCACCAATTTTTCAGCGGGGACAGTCGCCGTCTGTCCAGTCGCGCGGTCCCTTATCACAGTCGCGACGTCGGAAGAATGTACAGTCGATCGCAAGTTGTGTTGATTCTACAAAAGCATTCTGGAATTATTGACGGTTTTCGATGAGTCGTGTATAAAGTTTAACGGAACGTCGCGCACCTTGCGATTCTGGAAGACTGCCATAATTATGCCGGCGCTGGACATGGCTAAAATGATCATGGCGTAGTAGTAGTAGTTGTCGGCGACCCAGAGGCAAAAACTGAACAGTTGGAAGACGTAGAATGGATTGAGTACCTCGAGGCATAATAACGTCACGATACTCTTTACTGGTATCACTATTTCGTTGTTTCCATAAACGCTGCGCCTATAGAAAAGTGTTGAAACTATCGAACATTGTTCTTTCAGCTATAATTCACAATTTATTTCTATTATAAATATTTGCCTCATGTGTTGTTCGTAAGAATTCAATCCCTGCATCTGGTGCAGCGTGGAGGTGAATACGCCAACGTCCAAGCCTCGAAGTTTGAGGAACTCGGATCTCTCGGGATCCCAGATGTATGTCAATTTCTTGCAGTGGAATAGAATGATCGACGGAACCTCTGCACGCAAACACAAACATTCAGACTCTGTCCTTTTTTATCACATTAAATATATAACTGTTTGTATAAATCTTACGTTTAAATTGACCACCGACTAAATGCAAAGACAAGGTTGGATGATACTCTTCCTTTACTTCCTTGATGGTTATCATGCTACCATTCTCCACCCACGGTTCATTGTCCATCAACGATTCTCCGTCAAAGGGATAATTACTGTATACGAGAACACGAAGTTAATTTGATTCGTGATGAATTAAGTAGATTTGTAAAATGAGATACTAACAGTACGTCTTGCGCAGCCATTGTTTCCACTCTTTTTACGTGATAGCTCGTGTGTTTTCCTTGAAACTTTTCCACCAGCAAAACGGTGTCCGCGGAACTTAATTGACATCTTGAATGAGTCGCCTGCAGCATCAGCCGCGGGACCCAATGGAAGACCAATCTAAGCAGGCCTCCGGTGACGATGATTAGGAACCAAGTGACAGCAGTTAGGAGTTTGTTTCTTTTGTAGCTGAAGAAAATGAAATAATATTAAGAAATTGTTAAAAAATTGCAAATAAAGAAATACAATGTTTATTCATTCAGATATTCGCATTTCTATTTAAGTAAAGTAATTTCCCATCGACTTACCCATAAATTTCCATTTGGTCCTCCTCACCAGGGTTGATGTAATCGATACCATTTTTCAGGTGGTGGATTCCGTTGCTCCTGGTACCTAAAACAGTCAATACGTCCCACTAATTAGACCAATAAACCAAGGCGACGACCTGCCAATAAACGGCAGCCATACGTGGGAACGTTATATTTAATAATTTGGACCGCGAAGCGAGAGCGGCGATCAATTATACTCGTTTCATCGGAGATATCAGTGGTATTATTTATGAAAGGCAATTTCGTACGGCTCGCCAAGGACAATTGAATCGGGTCGGTGCCAAGTGATCTAATGGACGGATTGATCGATGCCTCTTACCCTCCAAGAGTTCCGTTTTCTGCTCGCGCTGGTGATCAGCGGTCGCGTTAGTACCGCGTGCCCCAAACACGCTGTACGCGTTTCTCGCGAAGCTCAAGTTCAACTTGCTCGGTGTGGGCGGCATGATGATCGCAGGAATAGAGGAACGACAAAAGTGCAACTACTATACAAGATATATATATATATGTATATATATATGTATATGTGAATATATATATGCTTCTCTTTCTTCTAATTAGGTACAATTGTCCGTGGTTTCGAGAGATCACTCAGCGAGGATACCGTTTGCCATCACGTATCACGACAGCGTATTTTCCTTTGGATTCGTTTCTTGTCCTTCCCAACAGCTTCCAACTACTACATGTCCGCGAGTGTACCCACTGCTACTATCAGCTACGAGATTTATTGTCTATCGGGACCCGCGTACCACGCGCGTCGCTACTTTTAAAACAACAAACGGGGAGTCGAAACAACAACACAACAGAGTCCGTTCCAGGGGTGGTTCCACGGCGGCTCCTCGTTGTTTTTGAAATCAGAGACGGGGACTCTGCGAGATCGTCAGTCCCAGCCGTGGCTAACCCGAGAAGAGTTCACGGGTAGGGACGTGGTGTATTTCCCTTCACCTCCCTCTTCTCCTTCTTCTTCTTGTTATTGTCCTTCTTCTCAATTAATAACCCCGTCTGCTACCGACACCGATTACCCGCCATGTTCGGATCCATCTTCGATATCCTCGGTCTAGATCTCAGCCTTGTGTGCGGCGCGACGGAACAGCAGCTGGTGCTATCGTTTCCGACCTGCCACCGGGTTCCTCGATTCGTGTCAGTCGCCAGGATCGGTCAGCTTCCGCCAGCCAATTCGCGGCGTGATTACTGCCCGTTCACCTTCGCTCATACCGCGTCGCAGGCACACCCGCTGCTCCCCTGAATCCCTGTCCGCGGATGTCGGCCGATGAAGCGGCAGCTGCGGTTCCTCGCAGTCCGTGAAATCCACCACCGGGGCCCACCTGGTCCTCGAGCACGATCCAAGGTTGTCACCTCGAACCAGGTATCGGACCTCGATCGCCTCTCTTGTGTTCTCGTGCCTCCCTTTTGCTGCCTGTGCGCGCGACCTCAAATACATTACGGGTTATAAGGGTATTTTGGATGCCGTCGGACGTTTCGATCGGCAGGGGACAAGTCGTAAGACAATCGCTCTTGCTATCGGTTTATCTGCTTTTCCTCGATCGACGGTAACCTGCGTGGTTGGCTAAATAAACAGAGTCGATAAAATGATTTATCGATCGCTCTACTTGCGATCGGTTTCAGCCAGGAATAAATATATATTATTCTAAGACCTTGTAGCTGACTGTGTCTTAAGTACTTATGACTCACTGATTTCGTGATCGTATAGATAGTCCGACACGCGTTTAAATCGAGTTTAACACACGATCAAAGTACGCTATAAAATCGGATTAACAGTTCTGCAAATTTCGGATGTCACACATACGTGTATGTGATTACGTCAACGTTCCTTTCTTGAAGATGATCACACGACTCCCACGAGTTCCACGAATGATTAAGCACTTATTTCTTTCTCACCGAACGAAACTTTCCACTTTTATATCGTTTCACACTTGTGACTCCGGCTGATCAATTAATTAATCCGCTCTCACGGCCACTCTCTTCTGGACCTCTAAATGTCGCCTCACGACGATTAATTCAGATGATTCGCTTAAACGATTCACCCTCCTCGGGACTTCTAAGTACAGAGAACACGGTGCAATAGTTTGTTCCTAGCATTTTGTTCATACTGACTAATGAGCCGTCGCTAATGTCCTCGAAGCTGTTCGTCGCTCCGTGTCGCTCGCGCGTAGTAAATTAGGAAACAGAAAAGAAAAAATCTCTCTCCTCCAGGGAATCACTTTGCACACTGCCGCGGTCTCGCACGCGTTTCACGCATCTGTGCTCCTCGTATCGGCGGGCAACGGACATCCAGGGCCAAAAGCCGCTCCGCGGTTCTCCTCGACGTTCCACGCTGCTCGCAACACCCACGCCTCGGCTCGACACGCCGATCGATCGTGCCGCTTACGATTTTTATACACGTTCGCGTTCGAGGAAAAAAGACACTTTTCCTTCTCGCATCCCTTGTTTGATTTTCCACGATTCCTGGAACTATCGTTACGGATACAACCGCGAGTAGAACAACGTGCTGCCCACGATGGATCTAAGATGGCGACCAGACCGCACTAGTAGAGGTTGTAGCCAGTTTCGAGCTGCGCTCTGCTCGTCGAACAAATTCGCAGTCGGCACTCTCACTGCCCGGTTCGCTTCCGTTCTCTCTCCTCGTGCGCGGCACTATTGTAATGCAACTGGGACCGGTTCGCTTGAACAAGCTGTGCGACAGCGTAAGCGACAGCTGGCAACGGAGATGCGTTCGCCCCAATTACAACGAGATTTCCACACGCGAGTATAATAAGGGAATCGTTTGGCATTAGTTGAAGACTTGCGCTCTTGCCCGCTTGTCCCAACCCCGCGCAGGGCCGTACGTCTCGCCAGGCATGAACTTATATATTTGCTGAGGAACGTTTCTACACGGACGTATTCGATTACGCCTTATCAACGCTCTAAAAAAGGAGTTACATTTCCATCTCGCTGCAGATGTTAATGAAACGCGATACGTCGTTTTTCGACACGTGCAGCTACTGACGTGTGAACTTCACTCAGCACTTTTATCTTATCATTCTTTTTGATTAAACGCGTGTACGATTCGAATATCGTCAAGCTGCCAATTGAATAAATTCGTGAATCCTTTTTATTTTTTGTTATTAAGTAATTTGTTATAAATAGAGAGATAGTAGATTGCGAATATTTTCAAGGATGGAAGACGAAACACGGTGGCGCCAGAATTAGCGACTTCATGCCTGAGATATCTATCCCTACCATCGGATTTTTGCCTCCACCTACGACAACGTTGGCCGTGACTCATTTCTCCCCGGAAATCCCATTGCCACTGTTGTACGGCCCTGTGTTAATTTCAATTGCGGGACTTAAAATGCTTGCGCCCTTCGGGCCGTGAGTACCAGTCAGCCGGCTTGCTTGTACACCTGCGTTCGCCCTTTGGCTGAATCGAGCGGCTCAATGGTCCTCGTGACCTCTCTTTCTCTTTCTCTCCCTCTCTCTTTCTGTCTCGGTTTCTCTCGTGCTCCCGATTCCTCGTTCCGAGTATTGAACGAACCCGAGACGCCTCGTGGTCGATACATTCCATTCGAGCTAACTCTCGTTCTGCAAGCACGTGCCAGAGTCTTTAAACGTTCACACCTATTGGTGGGAGACTTTCCATCGTACACCCTTTTGGTAAACTCCGATTTTAAACCCTTCGCTCAGCGATGAATCGACTAATTCAGGCTGCAGCGTTGGTCTCTTCAATTAGCAAAATAGAATTCGTGAAATTTATAAGCACTTATCTGTAAATATCATTTTTCCTAAAAGCTTATCGAATCAAATATTGATCGAAGTTTTTTATCACATTTCTTGCTCAACCGTAAAGAATGACGTCGATATAACACGATTCAAAAATCCTCAGTGTTC
>NW_017149415.1:208124-228226 GCF_001652005.2 Ceratina calcarata | reverse complement strand
AGTTTTATTATAAAGTTTTTATATTAATATTAATATTAAAAAACTTACGCCCCGTGAAAGGTGTAAATTATTTCTTACAATTGCATAATGTTATAAGATTTAAGAACGACTTTGTTTAAGAGTATTATGTAACAAGGCGTAAGGAGTACTTTAATATTAATAATAATATGAAAACTTGATAAGAAAGCTGTTTTCAAACATAATATAGTCAGGTAGAAGCAATATGCAAACTCGCATATTTACATATAACTCAATGTTCCATCTCCGGATTTCAGAACTACCACAAAAATTTCTTACTCGAATTGTATATTCGACATTTCAGCCATAATATAGTTAGACAGCAAAATCATAGCGAGCTCTCGGACTATTTCGCTTCAACGTTTATTTAGCACATGTATAGTATTCACAATTTTTAACGAGCAATTTGCCTGACGTGTCGCTGGATACATTATACAGAAAAAGCAATAAAAGAGAAATTTTAGAAAAAGCAAGAAATCATGAAATAATTCTAACGCGAAGATGGCACCAGCGAGTCGCCACGAAACGATTAGGAAAGGAATACCCAGCCAATACATTGTGGAACAATCTCAGATCCTATCTCAGGTCAAGTCTCAGGCTCAAGACGTACATAGGATGTCCCAGAAAAAGTGTTAGAACCGAAAAGGGGTGACTCTGGAAGTATTTTCTGAGTAACAATTTCTTGTAGCAAAATGCAAAGTGACACATAGTTTCTGAATTATTAGCAGAATACACTCACCCACGGCTGAGCGTCAGGGCTGCCAGAAAAATGTATCCCGTACCCCCTCCACGAGCAACTTGGCTCCATTCCCCTCTCGCGATGCCATAGTGGAAACAGTTGCTGACGTTCCTCTTCGCTGAACATCGCGAGAGGGGAATCAAGCCAAGTTACTGGTGGAGGGGGTATGATACACTCTTCTGGCAGCCCTGCCGACCATCACGATCCAAGCCCTCACTCCCGTCGTTGAGCGCGGCCCTTACGCGTGCTCTTATTAGTGAATGTTTTTCGTTAATAATTCAAAAACCATGCCTCACTTTGCATTGTGCCATAGGAAATTGTTGTTCAGAAACACCATTCATATCAGAAAACATGCCTATTATATTCAATCCCTAAAAATATATAAAACAGTTGATTTAAATCACATGATAAAAATGGAAAATTTCTTTAAATGGGTTAAATTCGTCAAAATATTTTTCAAAAAATGCATAAAAGTCTGCATTTATAACGTCTGTGTTTATAACGCTCACATAAATTCCACACGTGACTCGTATCACTTTTTTAACACGTGTTCCTTCCTTTGTATTTTCCATTCTCTTACGTTCGATCGAATTCCTTGGTACAGGCGCCTATATGAATTTTTCATACGCTCACGGAATTCGCGGGTATCTCACGATTACACCGGCCAAGAGATAGTCGAACTTACGTAAGGTACTAGCAATTGCGTAAGACGTGGAACATCGGACGATTCCCGGACGCCACGCAGCCAGGCGACATTCACATATAAATGTAATACCACGTCTTTGAGGAAAGACGTGCAACGTTTCCTGTTGGGCAAAGTTTCCTTTGTCCATATTAGAAACAGTAACCTTTGTTCGATTTATTCTGTATTTCACGTGGCTGACGATCGACGAAATCGTGAATTCGTCTATCTGGTTATCGGTCACGTTACACCGATAAGCATCGCAAGGTGCAACGTGGTAAACATCAAACGGGTTACGTAATAATTTTAGCCTCATCATTAATTGAATCCTTAGGTAGGTATTGATAAAGGTCGAACCGTCTGCGTTCGGTAATTCCAATGAAACTTGTTAGACTTAAATTGAATTAACATAATTTTAGTATAAATGCAAATATACCTTTATACCTTCTTCTGACATGGAGAGATAGTGTCTATTGTATAATAATATGTTTTAACTGATAAAACGATGATTTAGAAAAATTAATATATGATGTATTATAAATTAGATTACAATGAATAATCAAATTTTGTTCTATAATATTTAACATTAATTTTGTTTATATCTTGTATAGTTCGACGTATTATACAGCTGTATGAATATCTATATTTATTTATTTATAGATTATGTTAATTAGATTTAAGAACTTTTTACAATCAGGATTAAGAGTCTGGAAGTTGAAATTTATTTATATCTTGCATAATTCGACATATTATATAGAGGCATGAATATTTATGTACATATGTCTACCTATTTATATGTATATTTTGTTAATTAGATTTGAGAACTTTTTACAACCAGGGTTAAGAGTCTCGAATTATCAACGAGTTACATAATCGATCCCGAATTAACTGACTTACGAATGGTTAATTGGATCCACTGGTGTTTGATAATGTCTCGGGAGTCTTAATTAAAAATATTAACATTTCTTTAATTAAGGGAATAATGATTGAAAGAATAAGTTCCATTCATTATAGTCGTTATGTAATATTCGTAATTGCGTGGGTGGCAGTGAAGGAGTTCAGCTGACAGTTTGAACTGATCATAAAGAGAGTGCGTTGTCGCTCGTTCCTTCGGGTGTCTCAAGCGACGAGTTGAGATTGACGCGAGAAAATTGAACAATGGACCAGGAAATAAGCGTTCTCCTAATCTCACAAGCATCTCGCAAATATTTTTTATCGTATTTTCATCGTAAACCGTCGCTATCAGTTATCTCGATTCGATTAAGATAATCTAGATTTTCAGAATATGACAAAAGCGAAGATATAATCAATTTGAGTCTATCTCGACCTGTGCTTCATTTTTATCAGATAAATTCGAGATCTCAGTGACGATTGAACTTCAAAGGAAAATTTCAAAACCATTCTTGGAAAAAACAATTTCCGACGAAAAATGATGATTAATCATTTTTAGAATAAATATTTCCACCTCGCTATTTCAATTTTCTCCGTCATTTGAAAACAGAAGTCTCATAGTGCGACATTTAAATAAAATATGATTTCAATCTGCTCTTGGAAATAACGCGTTACTAATAATTTCTACACCGGAAACAACGATGACTTCGTTTTCACTCGTCAGTGACGAGTCACTGGATTATTATAGACCCGAAAAGTTCAAACGGCCGTGGCTGCTCTAAATGCAGGGCGAGAGCGCGCGAGCATAGCGCTTACATACACAGAATCTGAGACGATTTTCGACGAATCGGTCGGCGGGTGCGGCTACTTCGAAAATAGCACGGAGGTCGAGACGCCTTTTCCATGCTGCGCGGAATTCGCAAAAAATTCCGAGACGAGGAACACGTAAAAAAAAATTGAATAAGAAATCAGTTCATAGAAATATTATTTCTTACGAAATGATCTAGTCATCAGAATTTAATTCTTTTGTATTTTTATTATTTTTTTATCCATCATAATTTTAAAAGTCGACCTTTTATACCGAACAATTTATTGAATTGAAGTTTCAAAGAAATTGTATACGATCTAAATAAGTACGCATGAATCTAAATTAGGAAGACTCAGTTTCATCTTTTTTCGTAACAGCCTCTTTATTTCCGTCGGACGCGGATTAAATCACGCGGATCTCTGAATGAAAATCAGCTCGCGATAATAAGTACGTACGTATCTAGAATATCTCAGAGATTTAAGTTTGTTAAGCTCGAAGGAAAATTGTTTGATTTATGAATAATGTCTGATCGCGGATCATAGCCTTCAGGGTTATCTGAAGCACCATGTGCTCTGGCACAGTTACGACGTTCGAAGTCAACGGCGGAAACTAGCCGCGTCGAGGCGATACGACGGTCGTCCGACACGTTTGAATTGTTTTCCGTGATAAGGAGCGTTAATCTAGGAGTAAAATTGCTACGTGATTCTGATAAGAAGGAGAGAAGATATATTTGTAACACTGGATTAACTCGAGCATTTCATCGAATAAGGCTGCACGTGAATTCCTAGCATCGTGTCGATGTCTATAATCTATTCGATGAAATGAATCATCCTTTACTTAAAAATCTTTTTCCATACGCATCATTTTGCTCATAGATAAAAATGTAATCAATTAATTGTTTAATTTAGCTTATGCAATCTGATGCATATTTACGTACTTGTCATTTTCTACAGTGCATTGAAAAAAAAAGAAAGACAGATTAACGTTTATCAAAGTAGTTCGTGACCACAAGGCTTGGTCTGCCGACTCAGCGTGAATTCGTAGTAGAAACAGACAATGCCGGTCAGACAAATTCTCCAAGCTTAAATCCACTGTGAGCCTACTCAGCTGATAAAATTGATGAAATTGCTATCTTTGATACAACAAAAGAGAAATTATTGGTAAAAATGAAATAACAAGATATCTGAGAACATTGATCTTAAAATATTAAACAGTCAGACAGTAATCGTGATACTACTCAAAATTAATCAGCTTTAATCAACTGAGATCGAGTACCAGTTACATTAAGTTAATTGCCAGTCACTCGATTCGCCAGTTAACTTTAATTAGAACGAATTTTATATCTCTGAACTTGATACCCTGATAAAGTTTCCCATAAAGAATCTCCTTAATTGCAGAATCTTTGGAGAAGATATTAAGCTCTGCAATTCACTCCCGGTGAATTGGCTTTTCCTCTTTCTTTCTAGACAACAGCTGGTACGATCGAAAGTCGAGATCAATTGCACTGCAGCTGCTCGGAGGCAATTCGTTCTAACTGACAACTTCTTGTAATTTTAGCTAAAAATAATAGCGGATACAGTTTTCTCTAGAAGTTTCAGAATGAATGAGCACAATTCGTTAGTGCTGCGAAACTGACGATAGTTTTTATTTATCTCTGTGATCATGACAAAGGCCGAAGTCTTATCGCTAATAGTTAATATCTGATGAAGTGCGACAATGTCAGTTTTACTACAAGTGATGATCAAACATATTTCCGCATTCATGCAATATACATGCAATATGCTAAGAAATACAAGATATCCAAAGTAGAATACAATTTATAATATTAAAGGAGAAAACAAATGTCTGCATGGATCTCGTTTCTATAATTCTATTCATAAATTAGGAATTTGCATAAACATCCACAATCTTGTGAATTACCAGAAAACTAGTCGTAGTATTCTATACTCGTAGTCTATAGTCGTAGTATACTAGAAGTAGTATAGTCGTAGACTAAACAGTCGTAGTATTTATGAAGGTCATAGTATTTAAAACCTTATCTACCAAAAGTAAGATTCAATTGGTGTGTTCCATGAAGATCGACTCATCAGCAATTTATTTTCCCTAAAAATGACTATCAAAAAATTAATATAATTGTAAGTTCAGATCAATATACAAATATATAATTTCTGCAACTTTTGCCAAAACTATACTATATAGATGTCTATATAATTTCGCTAGCACAAATGAAACTAACGAAAATGTTTGCTCCCGGTAATTGCAACCCGGACAAGGCCTGACATAATCGTTAGCAATTATTGGCCGAAGAAGCGTACAAGCCAAGTACATTACTTTAATTGACGATAACTGGCAGTTGTCCGGCTGTCAGCCTGGGAGTTCATATAATGTTTCAAGTTAATGATGAGACAGAATACTGGATATTTTTTTCGTTTGTACCTAGCAACGACCGAAGTAGAATTAGAACTCCGATCGGTTCGATATCATTGCGACATCGATTTGAATGATTACGGGCTCCGTGCGACGACGTGTTGCCGCAACATTGGGCAACCGAAGACCGGTCGACGACTGACGCAAAGGAAAGTTTCGCTGTTACTTTTGAACAGGCGAACCGGGGCAATGATTCGTAAACAGACAACGGTTTACCATATTACCCATACAATAGTCACATCGTGTTAAACGTATCGTCATTTCGACTTTAAACAGACATCTTATAGAAGTCGAATTTCATAATTTAACCATATACGAAATAGAGTCTTAATTCAACAATTTAATGTTAGGTCAGGAGTATTTAAAACGAAGGAGTAAATTGAAGTTCTAAGTTCTTAATAATGAGGAGTGTTAAGCCCTAGGAGCTCACAACACAACATAAACAATTAGGGATTTCTACTGTTTTTATAACATAGACAGTAAGAGCCTAATACCTCGGATTTATAACTCATTCCACGTGTGTTAAAATCGTTCATGAGCAATTCTTTGAAATGACATAGGCCTACCGTTCATGGCGGTTATCCTCGGCTCGGAGGAGGGTCGTTTTGAAATCGGCGTTTAACCCTTTAGTATCCGTAGACGTCGCGTTGGCGGCCGAACGGCGGTCGTCGTAGGGCATTTAAAAATAATCGAACACCAAGGGTATCACCGGCATCGCGTGTCACCTCGTTGCGTTGGTCGTTAGCGATCGTGATCCCGTCGCTGAGCGTGTAGGTAGGCATCAGCAACGAGTAGCAGGAAACATTTTAATTCACGAGTGGCACGCGCAGCTGCGCCGTCGATGAGGAACGTCACGCGGCCGCGCAAAAGATCGGCAGGGACGCGCAACGGAGCGCCGAGCAACACTGTCCCGCGCTCTTTCACCGCTCACCGATCGCCCCGTTACCGAGCCGCTCTGAGTCTAATCGCGCCGCCAGAATGTACCCGGTGCACAACGTCTGATTGGCTGAATTCCCTTCTTATCAACTACCCATTCTTATTCCGGTAGCGCCCAGAAAACGGATTGTTCTTATCTGCGTCGCTTCTAGAAGATTAACGTTTAAAACTTGGCGCTTTCCTTAATTAAAATTTTGACATATTAATATTGTTACGATCTTAAAATGGTCTCAATTAATTTGGTAGAAATTCTTAATACTTAGAGCTTTAGCTAGCTCATATTTGCGAAACGCAAAAACAAATTCCACGACGTAGAAGGCTTGCATAATGTAAGGAAACTGTCCGCCTGCATTCAACCGATAACTTGTTATTCATTTTCCCTTGTAAGAAGAGAAAGTTCTGCTGATAAGTATTTCTCTATTTTCTCTTTTACACATTAATTCTAGCCGTGTGCCCTCGTTACTCTATTTGCATTCCGCCTTATCCTAGCAGCTGTAGTATTATAGATCTACTTACTCAACCTGCCATTCTGCCTTGCTTCTTCTTATCGATGATTCCTTCCATTCTCATTTG
Source organism: Ceratina calcarata (assembly GCF_001652005.2). Classification (NCBI taxonomy): domain Eukaryota; kingdom Metazoa; phylum Arthropoda; class Insecta; order Hymenoptera; family Apidae; genus Ceratina; species Ceratina calcarata. The sequence continues at coordinate 221,152 of NW_017149415.1, read as the reverse complement.
TTTCGATGCTTCATTGATTAATTTCCTTGCACAGGAAAATGCATTTCCTCATCGATTAATGTTTTTCTTCCTAACAGGAATTCCCCGTTCATTTCCTCGTATTTTATACTGGTAGATATCTTCAGCTGAGGTAAACGAATAAGGAAAACGCTTGTACAGATTCAGTTTATTCTCTGCGAGACAGTGGATATAATGTACATACGTGTATGCACTTTCAAAGCAGTCAACAAAGATAAAACGCCACATGGCGTCCGCGATTGTTGCCAGTTGTTAAGAAGTACAATTCCGGGTATATATTAACGGAGAAACGAAGACTAAAGACCGTAAGGAATTTCAATGACAATCGAACGATCAGATTTTTCATCGATCATTCAACGTTACTGATGAAATCGATGATCGCGAGACACTGACCTTACCGGTTACCGGTACGATTAAATCATCTGCTGACAATTCCACAGTAGACCTAGGCGTTACTGGTCAGACGCGGCTACTAAAAATTAAACGCAAGACAGATTTGCACGAGTAGATAGATACACGCGGACGAGAACTGGAAACGGATTCATAAATGTCTATTTAATTTGTATCGGCCAGTTTTATTAGTTTACCAATGATTCGGGAAATCCGCGACGAACGTACTTTTTCGCTGGTACAGGAAGATTACATCGGTGCGTATGTCCGACGATATTATTACTGGTAGTTTGTCTCTTACAAAGGGAGAAAGCCTGAGAGAAAGTAGAAAGTACACGAATCGTTAGCAGTACCAAGTAATATTTGAGAGAAGAAGAAGAAGAAGAAGAAGAAAAGGAAAAGATAGAATGGAAATGGACTTGCGTAAGTACGTAGCCGCCGCGATGGAAGAGCAAGATTCCTGTTTGTCTACCGTAAACGTAAACTCGTGGTGAATCGTATATTCGTCGCCAAGGTGATACGTTCTATTCTCTTTACCGGGTACACCTCTTGCACTTGCTCTCTCTCTCTCTCTCTTTCTCTCTCTTTGTCATACGTTGCGCGACGCGTTCCCCAATTTCCAGTACGAGTTAATCAGCTGCTCCACAAAAATAACAATTTAAAAATACTATATAAAATAGAACAAAATGGGAAATAAAAAAAGAAATGGGTCGTTTCTATGTACAACGAAGTCGAATCTCGTCCGTCGATTTTTAATGACCTGTCGGTAGATTGGATTCGGCAACGAATACGGGAAAGTAATGAAAATCTCATCTTCGCGACCCTCGCTACGGTTGAAACTCGATCAGCGCCGTTTCCGTCACGGGACACACGTTCGCATCGCCTCAGAAATCCTTCTTCTTGTCCTTGTCCACCAGCACGTTGTCGTGGTAGCTGATCTCCTGTCCGGCGACTGCCGGGTGAAGGTAATGCGGCTCCACGTCGATCTTCTCCTTCACGTCTGAATCCAGGACCATCGAGTGGTGTGGGCCTCGGTGAAGAATCGTCGTCGAGTGTTGCTGCTGTTGCTGCTGTTGCTGCTGCTGTTGTTGTTGCTGCTGCTCCTGTTTGCCAGACGACTGATGCTGATGCGACTGTTGCTTCTCCACCTCCTCTTCCCGATACTCCTTCATCAATTCCCTTATTTTCACCATATCGACTTCCTGGTGGAAATTCGGGAACAACTCCTTGCTGTCCAGCTGCTCGAACTTCTCAGGGTCCTTCAGTTGCTTGAAAAGCTGCTGGTACCGCTCGTTCTTGGCCAACGCGCCATCCCTAGTAGTGTTCTTCGAAGCGTTCAAATTCAGGTCTAACAGTAAATCCGGTGTCTCGTGGACGATGTTCACGTTCTTGTCCAGGTTCTCCTCGGTCAGCGATTGGAGGAGCGTGTTGTAGTCCGGTTTGATTCTAGATGTCTCCATGCAAGAGCTGCAGGAACAGTTGGTGATAATTTGAACTTTCTTCTGCATGGTTATAGGGTTGTTCTCTTCATCCTTGCAGTCCAAAGTGACCTAAACGCATGGATTAACTTGTCAGTTTGTTAGGAAGTGCTTTCGTCTTTTATTTGCTTCTTTATTTCTCTTCGCTCGTCTCGCGTTTCTTGTTTTACCTACCGTATGCCAGACGCTGTCTAAAGGTTGACAAGAGTCGCAGTAGGGTCTGATTAAATCACCGGGAGCGGAAGGCTCGCTGTGAGGTACCATGTAGGAGAAACAAGCTCCCACGCACACATTGTTGTCCAATTCCTGCGAGGAGCACTGTGGCCAAGCGACCACCTGCTTTATGGGGGTGGTTTTGCACCAGCTGTGTTTGTCCGGGTACAGTACGATGTTGTGGACCTGAAAACAATGCTCAACGTCACTTTATAAAAATATGGAAAATCTTTTTCTACAATTTATCGTATTCTTATTTGCTTTTCCTTACTGCAGATTTTTATGGGAAGTAAATTATTTAGAAGAGGGAATCGAACAATGTTTAGGTATGGTTCGTGGTTTGCATTTATGAATTAAATATCACAGCGTACAATATTTGCTTGTAATACTTCCTATGCTTTTGCACATTGAATACAGTGTTTAAAATCCAGAGCATTTACATAAATGATAAAAATGTATAAATTATAAATGCATAAAAGTCCACGGTCTACTTATAAAGGAAGGGGTTGATAAATGAACCTTATGCTCGCGATGGGCATTGATCGTGGCCGCCCTTAGAAAAAGCACGATCGCCACTGTCAGATGGCATGTCGTTCCCATGATCCCTGGAACAATAAAAAAACAGGATAGGATATCCGATTCTTTCCAATCTGTCGATCGTTGCCAGGCATAAAACCAAGTTAAAACCGAGACTAAAAAACGAATTAAAAGCTTTAGCTTAGATCATTGGATTTAGGAAAAAATTTTGCGATTGCGATTTCGGTACGTGTGCAACACTCGTTTCGTTTTGGTCCCCACCCTGAATGAATGAAAGTCCGTGGGTCTCTCTCCTCAGCTCTCAAGTTCGACGACCGTCTAAAATTACGTCATACCAGCGCTTCTCTTCTTCTTACTCCTTTTATTCACCTCTCCATGAGCTTTGTTTAAAGTGAATTTCTTAAATTTCCTTTCCTCGACGTAGGCTTATTATATCAATTTTTACCCAAAACTATTCAAATGAAAAGCCCATATAAAAAAAGAGATCAGATTATTTAAATTATATGAAATCACACTACAATTTTTAACACAGATAAATGTTAATAAGAATTATAATAGATTATAGTAAACTCTTAGAAATGCTATACTAGCGCGTCTTTGAAAATGTTGACAAGGACCTAACGATAACACGTGGTGGATAGAAAGAGGGGTGATAACGATGCGACTAGCGTTCATTCATAAATCGTGAAAGGACCGATTCTAAATGAGAGCGAGATGCTCGAGTTTTAAGAAGTCGCCGAGATCTCGAGATAACGGAATTCCCTGGTGCCGGTTGACGGGGAACGAGGGAGAGAAAGGAGACTTTCTCGTAGATATGCCCCGACCATAAATAGCACTGGACTTAGGCTACGGGGCTTGAATACGGGATGCACTTCTTCCGGCGATACACGATTTCTTTTAAGGTCAGCCACGAAGGTTGACTGTAAATTTTCGCCCTTACAAAAATAGAGCGTAACAATACTTGGAATTAACGATGGATAAAATAAATTCATCCTGAACGTTTTAAAAATATTTTCAGCTTCAATTGTAGAACAGATAATCAGATCATTTCTTGTTAATAAGAAGTAGAACCTGTTCAGGCTGTATGACTCGTAAAATCTTTGGAAAAAGTTAGATAAATGTGATAGGAATCTACGTAATTTATATAAAGCGGTTTATAAAGAAATAAAGTTTGTAAAATTGTTTCACTTGAGATTCTAATTGAGATTATATATGACTTGCAAGTATTATTAGTAATTAAGCACATATATTGTCTACATTTTTTAATTTTGCTTACTTCTTATTGTCGATCTTGAATAATATCCTCGAGGTCGATATTATTTTAAGTATTTTCAAAACAAGTATTAACAATTGCATAAAATTACAAAATTCTATATTTCTTTATAAATTAGATTAACATTTTGCCATTAAACATAAAAACAAGATTTTTAAAAATTAACTATTAAACTTTCAATGCTCTGTTTTTATTTAATCCATACAGTCTTAAACCATAATTCGTGTTCGATTCGTGAGAAACATGAAGGAAGGACGAAGCGTTCGGAAGCAATCAGTGGCGAAGGGTGGGTCTCAATTAGATCGGGCAGTCGAGCTTGCGAGCGTGTACCTTTTATTCTCGCCGAGCAATCGGTAATGAAGCAATAATTCCGCATCAACAGCGGGTAGAAGCTTCACATGTAACACCGTATATACGTATATATATGTACACACAGCCCGTCCGATCGATGGCGACGGTAGAAAAAAGAAGCGTCAATCTCATCGTACAATCTTTCTTGATCTTTCACGAAAGACAAGGTAAAGGGATGTGCAGGCCCAATTACCAACGAGCTCGGCCCCTTTTTTTCCCCTCGCGGCTGAAAAATCTTGGATCGGTTTCACGAAGAAATCCTCTCGTCGCGCGTCCATCCCCTCGGCTCCTTCAGGAATTCACTTTGTCGTTCGACTCTCGCGAGTTGAATTCCTGACAACAGAAGGAATCTCGTCCCTCCACGGACAATTGGTCCCCGGTATTTCCACAGAGAGGATCAACTTTAAACGTTCCCCTCCGATGCGTTTCAATCCCCCGATACCTTTTTCTTATTCTACCCGCAACCAACCAACCACCCCGCTTCCCCCTTCCACTCTGCCCCTTTTCATCCGTCGTCGAATCCGTCGAACCTTTTCTTCTCGTCGCGGTTTCCGTTCTCTTTATTCTCGCCCTACCTCCCTCTGTGTTTCTTATTTGCGCTTCCAAGAACCTCCTCGAAGCAATCTTTCAAAGGGAAGGAGCTGTTCAATCACAAAATAGGTGCCAAACGTTCGGTTAAAGAGAATTTTCCAAGGTCGTACGTAAAAAAAATAGAAAATACAATATTGTATAATTAATATACAGTTAATCGCAACGTGTCAGAATTAATTTATTTCGAATGTTCGTCACGGTGTGTCCGTTGAATTTTAATCACACACGTGCGAAGGTTCGAACGTTTGTTTACGAGCCCTGTGGAACGTGACACCCAGCAGAGACTGGCTTACGCATGGGATACCCCGAAAATTAGAGCTCTCAGCTGATTCTTGCTGAATCACCCTATACAGCGAGGGGAGGTGCTCAGCTACGCGAGCCGAGCGACGACGACCTCACCGTCGTTTCCACGAGCGGAGATTTGAATGACCGAATACGATGCAACAGGGACGTAGTACTTAATCCCAGATGATTCCGACGATTTACAAACAAGCGCCACTTCAGTCTCCATATCCAAACAACGATGATCTCTGCTTTTTTTATGTACCGAGTATGCAGAAATGATACACCTCTCAGAGTATCGAAATCTGTCGACGTAATTTAAACTGATATATCAATCTTTGTATTTTCATCAAATCCAACGTGTCGATGTAATTTCGCCAAACGTGACAATGGAATTAAACTGATGCCTCATTATAAAGAATTTAATTAATGAGATGCATATTGCTGGTCAGAAATATGTGGACATCTATCATTTTTAATAGTATATTATTAATATATAATTAATATATAATATAAATAGTATATAATGTTTATTGTCAAATTTTGATACGTGATATAGTATGTATAATAATACTGGTGGTAACTGCTATCATTAAAGTGATTCATATAAATTTAATGATCTATTCACCACCCATTCTATTGTATAGTACATAAAGAAATTTACTGAAGCCATACGAAATTGAGTGAAATGACATTGATTTTAAAATAATTTAAAGCTTGATAGCCAGAATGGCAAGAATAGTAAAAGCTATAATTAAAATACAGCTGCAGTACAAATACAATATAATTATTCATTATTATCATTCATAAGGTTTTTAATGAAATGTTTACCAAATACAGTATTTCCTGGGCAGTATAGTGTAAAGTATATAAAATTGAATAAAATTTCTCAACAATTTTCGTAATAATTTCAGATTGTTTTATTATAGTAAGTGTCCACATACTCTTCAGCAACAGTATAGGTGTCATACGTTTATTATTCCTCTCCCAAATTCTAAAATTTGACACACGTTCGAATAAATCTTTGCTGTGTTTCATACTCTGAATATCATGAAATCGAATTAAAAGTAATCAAGTGTCTGAAATGGATATTTCTCATATCCAAATGATCTTGGAACGAGGAAAGGAATAAGTACGGCCCTGGCGAGGTCGCAGCCAGAAGTCGAAAGCTCTTTGTTGGTGCGCCACCTTCTCTTCTCGCCTCTAGGTCCGTGTCGGGTGGCGCGGAGGACCTCCGTGGTCCACCTCCTTCCCCAGCTTCTTCCTCTTCCCAGTCCCGTCCGTTCGATTTGCTCGTGTCGCCGTCGCGTCGCGTCGGGACGAGGAAGACGGGGCCGAGGCCCTGGGCCAGACGAGGATCGGGCCTAGCCGCCGAAGCGAGACGGAAGAGGGTCCTGCGCCCAGCCGCGAGATTAATTTGATTTTCAACCAAATTTGACGCGGCCCCCGAGCCTAGGCGGCCCGAGCACAAAGGCCGCCGCGAGGATCCCGTGTGCTGCGCCACGGATCTGTGTTCGGTCACGGCTCCCTCCTCTCGCGGGACCTTTTAAAAACCGTCGGGATTAAATCCGCTCGACTCGAGAAGCTTAACACCTAGCCAGCGAGAAACGAGCCGGCCCGCGCCATACGACCTGACGGCGTGACGCGAACCACTTCCAGGAAGTTACTAATAGGAATCCATATTTCATTCGGACTTTCCCTCGACGAGAGAGGAGAATTATGCTTGGCGAAACCTGAACGACGACTCGGGAATAGAGAACGTGCCGGGAATCGTAGCCGAGAGCTCGAGGAAGGATCTTCTCGACTTTCGACGGCCGAGTATGTCACTTAGAAATTGCTATGAAAATGAACAGCGGTAATGCTTACTGAAAATCAAGTTTCGATCTCTGTGAGAATCTGTCAGCACTCCGTGGACTACAACGGTATGGAATATGATTGGACCAAAGTTCATACGGTCCTGACGTACACGATACTTTCATGATCTCCGCGCTGGCACAGTACTTAGAAGTACGGACGGGGGAACGAGAATAAAGGGAGTAGAAAGAAAGAGCAGTAGAAGGCAAATGGTTCAACCTGCTCGACCAATGGAAACGTTCGAGCCGGTGGTTCCGAAGACGCTGGAACTACTGAGCCGGCTACCATAGCCGGATCACCTTCACCGAGCATCTAGGCATGACCATAGATAGAAGAGTGACTTGCGGTACAAAGCGAATCCTATTATTGTTAAAATTCGTCTCGCGGAAAGGCGGACGTTTAAGATCCTTTTGTACCATGGAATCGTTCGTCAATGAGGAGGGTCCACGATCGGACGAGGCGAGGGCGACGCCTGAAAGGCGGCCGTTCGATTACGGCTATAGATTAGAGCGTATAATTTTCGAGCGCAATATGTTCTTCCATTTTAATGAGAAATGCCTATCTCTCGATTTGGTCTAGCCCCAATTTCGCATTTCGCGACCGTCCTTAGCTCGTCTTTTTTTCGCAATACGGTGCCGTGGCCGAACTAATAGGGGGGCCCCGCAGGGTTCAGGAAAGGGGAGCAAAACGAAAGGAAAAGCGACGAGAAAAAGGTAGGAGACGAGGGATCGCCGACGGGGCCAGGGAGAACGCGCCAGGAGCGAGAAGGGAGCAGCGGTGAGGCTCGCGAACCGAGAAGGACCGCGAGATAACCCGGGGGCCCCAGGGGTAGCCGCAAAAAGATGAGAAAAAGGAGTTTGCCAACAGCACCGGAGGAAGCCCCGAAAACACGCTGGACGTGTGGCGCCATCTCGGCTCCTTTTTTTTCTTCCTACGGTTCGCCGCCACTCGCCGCGCACACCCCCCGTGTGCTGCTTGTTTCCTCGTGCTTTTGTTACTTCGCCCATACTAATTCTTCGCGAGCTGCACGGCGTGCCCGGAGTCGCAGCGTGGGGGAGAGTATCACATCGAGAGGAAGGGAAACGGGGCCCCGAGGAAGAAAGAGAGAGAAAGAGAGAGAGGGAGAGCGTGAGGTGGCCGCCGCGCCGGGGTCCTATGTGTGTTGCATCGAGCAGTGTCGGATTAAGCTGCTTTCGCACCCTCTTCGTTCCTTGATTAGATCGCGATTTTAAGCTCGCTGAAATTTCGACGCCGCGTGAACGTTTGACGTATTCGAAGTCTTGATCAACGGATTTAGGCCATGAGACCAAACAAGGAGACGTGCATACAAGCGAAGTATAAATCCTATAGGAAATATTAGCTGTGATTAAAGAATTTACACTTTACTTGTTTAATGAATTGCAAGAATAAGTATTGCCTCCCTAGATAACAATTTTTATTGCAGATACCGAAGTTTGAGGACGTAATATGAATTCTGAAGTTTCTATTATAATTTCAAGCCGTTTAAGGATAGGCCAGTTTAAAATGTAAGCAGGTATTTAAATGAAAAGGAATCGATAAGGGCGAACGGTGTGCGTATCGCTTAAAGAATTGAGTCTCGGTGTGGCTGCCCCCAGGAGAGCGCGGACCACATACCTGTAAACGAACGTTCTTAAAAGGGTGGGCAGAGCCCAAGAACAGGTCGTTAAAATGTAATGACATTGTTGTTTTTAATGCTCGCCTCTTTAAAACGGGCCCTTTCGTCTTCCTCGAGCCTGGCCTCGCTACTTCGTTCGCTACCACCCGTTCCTCTCTCCCTCCTTCTCTCTCTTCCTACTCCTTTCCCGTTTTCTGATGACAGATGAAGAAAAAGTGACTCCCGACCGACCCGTTTGCCCCATTTCCTTTCCCTCTCCGTTTCTTTGAAAAAAATTCCCCGAAACTCATAAACGAAGGTGGGGGGAGGAGAGAAAAAAGGATTACCTTAGTGCCTTTATCGTCAGATTTCACAAAAGTGGCAGAGGGCCAATTTGTACTTGGTTCTTTTAATGATCCCTTCGTGGCAACCGATAACCCGTTACCTGGACTACAGACAACCGTACCGTTCAGTTCGAGATGACACGGCTACTTCGCCTCGCCTCTCTCGCTGGCCCGACCTATCGATGATATCAAGTGTCACGGACCCCCTTCGAACCTTCGATTTTTCTTAAGTTACACGCTGCGTGCGGTGTAACGCTCGGCGAAGGAAGAATTTTGAAAGCGATACAGAGAGCGAACGGCGATAAAACCGAGGTTTGATGAGAGGTTCACGGGTGTTATTGTCAATTTTCTGCGGAGCAATTACACGAAGGCGCGAACACGGCCGCGTTAGCAAGCATCGGTTGTTCCCAAGCTCGCCTCGATCAACGCTCCCCGGCTACCTGCAGCTTTTAAAAAGAAGCGCACCATAAGACGTAATTAAGCGCGGGCCACTCTCCGCGGAATGAGCTCGGTTAATGATATTACGGTGTTTACGGAATGAAGTAACATGTCCAATAATAGGTAGGTGTTTGTTCAGGGAATTATCGGAAATTCTTTTTACTAACGATGCTTAACTATCTTTCTCAAGATTAAATACCTCAAGATTAAATGACTTTGATTCTTTATGTACTATCAGACAACTTCTTATTTCTCTTCAGATTTGTGTATTTTATGTTGAATTATTTCTTGTTCACTGAGCAGTCCAGAGTTGATCGAGAGTTTGAAATAACATTTGCATGAAATTGCCTAACGACCGGGAATACAATGCGTCCGCGGATTTCGCGCGAGCGAAGTAGATCGGACTAGAATTAGTGTACATTTTTGTTGAATAATTTCGTCGAATTAGCCAATTAACTGCACGGTGGCAAGCGGAGGCAGTCGGAAAAGGTCTTCATTAGAAAGGACCCAATGGCTACCGCACAACAGTTTAGCTCCGAAGTTAACTGTGCGTCTAAGAAGAGGTATCATTAACTCGAGAATAGGGCCTGGTATTAGGATTAGTGGGCAAAACGCTTTGGATAGGGTGCTTCTGAACTATTTAGCTCCCTTCGAGCGACTCTCGAGAGAGAGCCTGTGATCATCGCGAGTCTCCTTCTCTTTCTTTCATCCGGTGTTACTTTCTTCAGACTGGAACGGATCATCGGAAAGGGGACTTGCCTTCCGGTGATCGCAACGGCCCAACCATTGTTGCTCCGAGCCGATCTTCCGCAGATGCTCCCGAACAATTGTCGTACACGGAATAAAGAATCGAGCGCGGTTTTAAAAGACTTGCTGGACCAAAACGAAACCTGTTACATCCGTTCGTACGATCTGAGCGAGAACGCCCGTGGCTATTTCGATGAATCGTTACATCCAGGGCCTCGTAGCTCACCGAGCGTACTCTCTAGCACGCGGATCACGTACGTAACCTGGCGACTCTGGCAACGATCAGCAGCGTGCAGCCTTGGCTTTTCCGAAGAAACTGTCACTCACCTCCGGTGTTCACGTCACGGCCGCGACGCGTTTGCGAACTACTACGCACCACTCTAGAAAATTTGCCGAGCGGATCGGCGCAAACAAGTTTCGAACGAACGCGGATCTCTCTGCGTACTTCTCCGGTTCTTCGCGACTTTTGCACTCGGTCTCCTCTCTCTCTCTCTCACTCTCTCTCTCTCCCTCTCTCTGAATCCGACGCGGAACGTCCCGGGCGGCCCCCGGAGGTACGGACTATCGGGATCGGTTGAACGAGACAAATTTGGAGACCTCGGTTTTGCCTCGAAAAACACGGCGATCCGATATGAAGCTGAGCCGAACCGAGCTGAGCTGAACACGAAACTGTGCTGCCGATCTCTCGTGTTCCGTTCTCTCCTCCTCCTCCTCTTCTCTCGCTCTCCACCTCCACTGGTCTCCTTCAGCTCCTCCTTCTACCTCACGGTGTACACGTTCGGTTCCGCGCCGTTCCCGTTCCGTTCTCTCTCCTTGTCCGTCCAAAGGATGTCTTCAGGTATCCTCGTGGATACAGAAAGAGAAAGGATCACGGAACGGAACGATGGAGGGGCAGAGAGCAGTCGGAATCAACGGTAAGCAAGAGAGATCTTTGACTACCTCTACATACAACGACGACGACGACGATGACGGCGACGGCGACGACGACGACGACGACGACGATGGCGACGGCGACGTCGCGTGTACTGTAAAAAGTAAGATCGCCTGAGGCCTTACACCTCGAACCAGTAAAACTTGTCGTGCGTATCGCTAATGCCAGAATGCGTCGCGCACCCGAACAGCGGCCCCCACCTTCGCTGACAATAGAAGGTAATTCGATCATTTAAGAAATGGCATAGCACGCTGAAAGACAGATGGTCGCATGGTGAACTATTATCGTCATTTTTCCAAGCAAAATGGAATTTCCTTAAGTCAATCTCAACGTGAGGATGATATTTCTCACTCGACTCGATCTTTTCTCAAATGAAAGGCAATTTGACAGGAGAAGGAAGATGCGACTTCTCCCAGGATAATTTCCTCAGAAAATTTATTATCAGGCGTACTATGCCTCGACCGTCGCGCGACGTCTTTGGTTTCCGTTTCAACGATTAGCGCCCGGCATCTTTCCATTCCGAAGGCCAAACGGTTCCACGCGTACACATCACGTATGGTAATCGTATACCGACTTGAGAAACCTGTACAATTTCTCCGTTTCCAACGCGTTTCGTCTTTACGATACACGATTCACACTTCGTCGACGACCTCGTCGATTTCGTTGTCCTCGTTCTCGTCTTCGTTCTCCCTCATCAGACCCGGCGACGTCCGCTTGATCCGATCGACCACTGGGCCGAGGTCGTTGTTCAGATATTCCCTGAACTGCAGGCACTTCTGCTTGGTGTTGATATCGTTAGAACTTCCCCAAATGATGAGACCGTCGGCACCGAGATCGGAGATTTTCCGTAGTGTGGCCTCGAGATCAGCCTACGAAGATAAATTCATTTTTGAAGAGGCACCCAACCCCGTGTTCTTTATCAGGTGCCGCATCTTCCAGCGCGCACCCTTTGGGAAAAGAGAATGTTGAAGCGAGAACGACTAACTTTATTCAAATACGTATCCCTCTGATCTTGGTACTTGTACCAGTAATAGGGCAGAACCTTTTTCCTGGTCCCCGCGCTCGTTTGCTTGGCTATTCTCAACGCCTCTTTCACTCTGCCGGCTACCAGCCCGACCCTCTGCCCGCTCGTTAAGCTCAGCCTCAAGTACACCGACGGCAGTAGGACGTCCTCCAGTTCGAACAACCACGACATTCTGAAAAAGGGAGAAGCACGCAATCCTTATCGGGACAGATTAGATAAGCCGGGTGTGACTCCTCTTGCGCGCGCCACGGAACGGGACGGGACGATTTGAATTTTCACCGGGGACACGGTTCTTGACACTGACCCACTTAAATCCGACACCGTGGTCTATCTCCGCGGCTGATTCGTAATCTTGTTAGCTTTTAAATCCCCGCGGGCGAGCTTTCACGGCTACGGGAGCGCCCGTGAATAGCCGCTAATTCGATAACCACCGGAGATATCCGTAAACAATGCAATCGGATTGATTTACAGTACGAGACTCGGTGAACTGGAAATCCCTTGATGCGAATAAGGAAATTCAGACCATGAATTATACAGATTATCTTATAAATAATGCATTTACAGAATAATTATGCTCACCATTATATTCACATTTTTCATATTTACTTTTAAGCAATAATTATTAGTTTAATATGACAACAATTTTCATCTCTTTTTTTTGCAGAATTTAAAGAGGATTAATTAATAGGAATAATTTTTTTTAAATAAGTACTAACATCCGAAGATTACAGCTATTTACTTATTACCCGTTGATGTCCTATGTAAGATAAACTATCACGTTGATACTACTATTCGTGCAATCTACACATGTCAACAGGAAATTGCAGTTTCTTATGGAGCGATACTTAAATATTTAAGTTCGAAAACGATGTGGGAATAAAATTCTTCATACTCTTCACTCATTCAATTTATATAAATTAATATAAATCTAATAAAGAGATA
>NW_017149415.1:186402-207702 GCF_001652005.2 Ceratina calcarata | reverse complement strand
TTGTAGATCTCGTCGTCCTCTACAAGAAAGGTCTTATGCAATTTTTCCATATATCCAATGGTTTAGAAGTTATTGGCCAAAAACGAAAATTTGTAAGAAATTCAAGGGGTACCCCTTGGAAAATTCTCGGAAAAATCGAAAATTTTTTTTTGTTGTTTATTATTAGCAATGTTCTTCCGACGTCTGATTTCTTTTTAAAAAATACGTTTCTAAAGTGCATAAACTTTTAGGATTGACTGTATAGCCAATAGATCCTTAAGTTCATTTTAGCATTAAATACCAGCCTATGTACAAGTAACTTTGATTGCTTTTTACAGGACGCATTGTAACTCTGGTTTTAATCATACATTATAATTATCTGATTTAAATAAATAAAATAAATAAGATTGATTTAATATGCAATATTAGATTAGATTTTATATACAATCACTATCAATGATCTCAAGTCATTATAAATCTAATAAGATAATAATTGGTAGAATCATACTTATCGTTCTCCTGCATGGTAGTGACGTCGCACCGGGAGCTGGGCTGATTCGGTGTCAAGTTGTAGCAGTAAGGGTAGGCGTAGTAGCCCCAACTGGCCGCCGGCCTGATCCGTTTGGCAGCCTTGAGGGTCTCCTCCATAAAAAGTTTCCCGTACTTCTCGAATCGTCGTTTCGCCTCCTCCTCGACGCTGCGGCTGTCCCAGAACGGATGCTCCCGGCGAACTATCTCTATCGAGAGTTTCTTATACGGCTGGAGGGATGCCCAGTTCTGTCGGAAGATCGGCCGCCAGCTCTCGAAATCGATCACGCCCACGCCGCGAAACGATTTGTCCGGGACCTGATTGATCAAGTGCTCCTTGAACACCTCGAGATGCATCGTGAGATTCCCCTCCTGCGGCACGCCGCCGTTTCTCGTCACCACATCTCCTGAATCATGCTCAAAGTTGTCCAATCTCTGCCTCCCCCACGCAGTACCAACCCTTTCATTCCCGAATTATTTACAACATTCAATAACGACTGTCTGATAATCTATGCTTATTTTATGATAATATTACGTTATCAGAATTTTATTTTTTTTAAGTACCACTCATGAACAGTCCGCTTCACCTTACGGGAATGAAAGGGTTAAGGAACCAGTATGATTTTACCGTTCGGGTCTGTGAGCAACGCCGGGAACATTCCTGGGTCGTAAAGGATCGCGGTTTCATTGCCGCGGAACGCGTCCATCGAGTTCTGCAGTATGCCGTACTTGTCCGATACTTCCTCGAAGTGCAGCCCGTACTTATGGCACATGAACGTGGGCACGTTCCAATAGACGTTGAACTCCCGCTTGTCATCGCTGCTGTTGTTGGGGATGGTTGGCAGAAAACTGGCAAGAGAAACGAGGTTTTAGCCGGGCCAAGGCGAGCGCGGTCAATGACACGCAATTAGATAAGATATTTTCAGTTCTGAACTTGAACGCTTTGTTTCAGGATCTGCGAATTATCTCTATCAATTTCGATCACGAGTTCCTGTTGTTCTCTCGAGTTCAGTTTCAAGTAGGGTTCTTTAGTTGGGACGAAGGAAATGACCGGAAGTATACTGTGCTATCTCCTCCTAATAGGACTAAGTATTCTCGAAGGATCACTGGGGAAGCTGCTGGATGGTATTGCGAAAGTTCTGTCGCGTAAGGGTTGACAATTCCCCGAGGAGCTAGTCGTTCGCGAGGCATGTGGAAAATAAACGAAGCACATGTACCCGAAGAGGAAAGCGTCGATCCGTAGTACGAGCGGTAGCAGCAACAGGAGCAATGCGCGCAGTATCATCTCGCGTAACCATGAATCGGACGAAACGGGTTCATACACCGTCGCTCCGACGACTACGATTGCGTGACGGACTACGCTCCAGAAGGGGGGTTACACCGCGGGATCACCCTCTTATCTCTTCGTTCTACTTATCGATCTATCCTGCGTCAGTCAGGTTTTGCAGGATCAGATGATCTCACGATGACCGCCGGCGACGTTCCCCGTGAATAAAACCGTCGACGACGATGGTACAACAGCGGTGCGACTGAATTCCGCTCGATTTCAGACCCACTATTTATTCCGCATCGTGTGCGCGCCTCGTGTCCCTCGTTCCCCACCTACGTATAGCTCGTCAGCGCTTCGTGCTCGGCTCGCCTGTTATCTGGCTCCGGGTATTGTTCGGCGATTTCTCCGTTTCCGTTTTTTTTTTCTTTCAACCGCTCCTCCCTCCTCTTCTCTCCTTTTCATTCTTCCCATCGCGTGAAAGGAAATCACGCGATTACGGCGATCAATCTTGCTGACAATAAAGGTGCGCGCATCGAGGCCTGCACACCCCTATGGGTCAGCGAGCGAGCAACGCGAAAACGATGCGGTTGCCCGACGCCAAGGATCGTCGACGAGTTGAAGGCCCTCGACGATGGATCGCTGACGGGGTTCCATCATTCGCATTGGGTCACTCGGGAATTCACCTGACAATGCGGTCACGATCGCCCGTATCTCTCATACGACTAGATCTCTTATCTAACGATGATGTTCAGATATCTCATAGATTTTTAATTCACTGATCTATATGCACAATTCGTTGATAAATGAAATAAATTTCTTATCTGCCTTAGAACTGCTACGGTAGCTAAAAATAAAAACAAGCTATTCGTTTCGCTAACCGTGTTATGATATCAAGTAATATAAGGATGCTTCGTATGCGGGTATACCCATATTTCCCCACCCTTAGCCCTGAATCGTCCTTTTTCACGAACTTTTTTTCTAGTTTTGCAACAACGTTACAAAAAGTTATCGGAGAAGGAAAATAAACGCAAAACGTCCGACGAAGGATACGTCCTTATTTCATCGAGATAAGCACTTAATCCGCTAAGTAATTAGAACTTGATTTTGCCTTCGCTTGAAGACGATCGATGTTCTGAAACGAGGATTTGTGTCTCGAGGTAAGGAAGGAGCGTGTCCCTTTAATCTTAACGACCGGATTGATTGCTCGAAACGGGATACGTAGAAGGACGTTGAAAATTGGCCATCGAGGGCCACTTTTTACGCAGTCTGATAATAAAATGATAATGGCCAAGGCGACAACAATAAATTCTAATATTTTCCACTGTTAATCATGCGAATAACGTTGTGGTACAGATAAAAGCTTCAGGGGCTTTCGGTCACCTTCGCGAGTGATTGACGTCACTTAGGTAGAAAATGAAGTATAATTGGTCATTGAACAAACAAACTGAAGTGAATTCATGATCATCTGAAAAGAGGATTCATCATCGATTACTCAACGACTCTAATGGACCAATTAATCGATCTTTCGCCGTATAATCGTATGACTGTCATTAGTTTCCACAGTCGTTATTTACGTGTGCACACGTTAAAGGGAATGCTATCGAACAATGCATTCTAAACCAGACACGCAAGTGCGACACCTCGAGTATAACAGTTATTAACGTTTTTATAAGTGTTTCTTAAGTCGGCGGACGAAATTCGTGCTCGTATCGGAACAACCGTGCGAGAGTCAGCTATTAATCGCTACAGGGCCACCGTTCCGCGTCTTTTATCTTTAAAAGGCCTTGCATGTCGCTAGCGCGTACATTGTGTTAAATATTGATCTGCATCCACTGTAACAGAGGCCTCGATTCGTATTAAGGGCGCAAGCTGAATACACAAAGACACGAAATGAATTGAAGGAACCCGTTAAAATCTGACCTCCTTATATGAACTTACAATTATTAATTAGAACGCCTATACAAAGAGTAGTTGGGAAGGTACGTATTTTAATGAAGCTTAAATTACGTTTGATGTTGCTCCGCGTGTCTGTTAACGACAGTCCTTAAAAACAGGTTTCTGTGCCTTTTTGGTCTCACCGCTATCTAATGGGTCCCAGAAGTGGACCTCCTGTTACGTAACCGCGCGGTTTTAAGGCGCCGGAAAGGTAGGTAGGTGGTGAATCGAGTGATCTACGAGTCGTTAGATCTCTTGCGCGAGCTCTAAACGTGTCACGCGCGATAAGGAGACCGCATTCAAGGCTACAGAAGAGAAAGTGAAATTGACGAGCGCGGTTGGGGACGAAGCCGGATGACAAAAGGGTGTAGAGAAACAGACAAAAGATGTGATTAGTTTCGATCTTATTTTATTTAAACTCTCCTTCCATTCTTGCCTCCTCATACTCCTGCGATCTAATTAATATTAACAAAAAGACGCCGAGGGAAGTTCCGCGTTGAATCAAACAGCGTCCAAAGAATATAGTCGTTTTCTTTTAAAATGCTGAATTTATACCTGCGGGGGAGGAGTCTCACCCGCGTTGTATCCGCAAATTAACATGGAACAGTACGATAATTATCTACATTGCTTGAGTCACGCAGACACGGTATATGTATATATATACACGCGTGTACATATTTTCGATTACAACCTTGAACCGTGAAGATGATCAACAGCGGAGACGGAACAGCCTACTTGGACTCAAGGAAAAATCGATTCCTTCCAATCGTATCGATGCGCCGAAGTCCGTGTTTGCTCTCCTTCCGGTGCATCCCTCGTATTTCCTATTATTCTCACAAATATAATGGTTCCCACATTTCACCCGTTTATTTTTATTTCTCTTTAAGCTTGCACGTGCGAAAAAATTTTCCCTAGACAACGGACGACGCGTTGAGCTAGAATTCTACTGGAGCACCAAACCGATCTTCCCAGGTGTCATGCTGGGACAGCGCCAGTTGTACAAGTAATATTGCAGGTTTCCATCGCCGATGCCGAACTTCAAAGGTACCAGGAACTCTTTGTTGTCCATCAGATCCAGCGCGTTGAACACATCGAAGTCCAACTGAAAACAGCACGTAGACGATGATGTTGTTTCTTTCCGGGAAAACTGGGAAATGAAGCAGTTACTCAAGCCGTGGAACTTACGTTACGAGCTGATATCAACGCATCGGTCATTAATTCGAGCCAAGGCGTTTTAGTGGATACGTTGTAAAAACTGTACGCAGCTCTCAGCGTTTTGTGTGTCTGGTGATGCATTATAGAGCTCGGCAACGTGTAGTAGCTGACCATGTCGGTGATCACACCATCGTTCTCGACTACAAAACTATTAATAATCCCGTTCTGCGGGAGGAACCAATGGCGGAACTCCTCGACCGAGAAGATCGGAGCCAAGTCGAATTTCTCCAAATACTGAAACAGAAACGATTTTAACATACTTTTAATAAAATTAACCGAGGATCATTAATCATTTCCGAACGATCATTACATCGGTCAATATTTTATGAGCCTGGGGTATGTCAGCTTCGACCAGTTTCCTGTACCCAGGCACCTTCGTATTCTCTGGCAGTTTATACAATTTCAATGTTCTCTGCATGGTCATGTTTCGAGACAGATGCGAGAATTTCACTTCGATTAGCTTCTTTGGATTAAGAGAACGATGCCAATACCTGCGGGAACGATTTTGCGATAAAAGCGAATTATTGGCATTATGTTAACGGCGATTTCGTCTACGCACCTGCAGGTAGCTATCGGTTTTGGCAGTACGACACCAGCGGTGTACACAGCTTGAAATATGCCCTGGAGATTGACTCTCCTAGTTATCTCGCGTATCAATACAGGTGCCACTCTTTTCGACCTCAACTTCTTGTGCACGCACAAGAAATTGATTTCCACCATTCTTTGAGAACTAAAATATTCCGTGAATTAGCTGACACATCGTAACTAAAGACGAACGGGAGATTTTTAAAAACCTACTGGTTATAGACGCGCAGAGTGGCTGGAATAGCAGAAATGAAACCGACTAGACGCCCGCTTTTAATAACTCGTACCCCACAGTGCCATTCCTTGCACCATCCCGGGGGTTGTAATGCCCTGAAACCACAATTCTACCTGAAGATCTATCGAAACGAAGCCATTTGAACATCTCTGATCAACGTCGTACCACTTCAAAAAGCTTGGCGGGTAATCAAATCTAAACATAGCGTCGTCATCCTCCACGTAATTCTCGGACAGTAATGTGTACAATTCAGATAAAACTAATGGATCATCGAGATTTAAAGTGTCCCACTGAAAGTCCGCTGGTAACGAATAAGGCTCTGCCCTGATCGACGTCTTATCAGGCTCGATAGGTTCATTTTTTACTATCTTCTCATCTACAGAGGACCATCATAGAATTTAACTGCCGGAAGTCCGATTACCGCTACGAATTATTTACCCATTTTTGGTACTGGCTGTGTACTCCAGAACTGATAAGGCTTTTGCATAGCCTCCTCTTGAGTCTTGGCAGGCTTCTGCTGTATGTTGAACACCTCCATGGCCATTTGTATATCTTTTATAGAGATATTACATGTGCTATGCATCTCGTGCTCATCTCTATGAGCATTGTGGTTGTGATTCTCACTGGCGGAGTGAGCCATCTCGTTTTTCTTCTTACGATGTCTACAAGTATTACCCTAGTATTTATTCACAACAAAAATGGAGAGAAACAACACGCATATATATGCACATACTGCCAATACGTAAAGGAACGAGGAAGAAGAGAAACATGAATACACGCTACTTAGTTTTTATTACGTCTGTAAAATTGACAGGAAAATTAATCGAGGTGACCTAACATACAGTTCAGATTCTCGCATATTAACATGTTCACAACGCTGTACGTTTTCTGATCGACGACCCTGAACTGGTAGGTTACTGTGACGCATAAACACGATTTCAAAATGCTCAGTCGAATGCTCTATTACGACAAAATATAACGGCAACAAATATTTCTTATTATTTTAATATAAAAACGAAACACGAGCATAGATAATTATACAACTGGCGATGAGAAACTGGCTCGGAATCGTACGTGCGTGACACTGCCGGTCATACGGGGAATGTACACAGCGAACGAAATTAGCTTCGAACGAAGGCAGCTTCCAATTACACCGAACTGCGCGACGGACAGTTAACAAGAATAAAACGAAGATTCACTTACCGTTTGGATTTCCCATCCTTTTCGTGAATTTCATTTTTCTTAGCCTCCCGTTCCACCACTTGACTCTTTTCCTCCATTTTAATATAGATTTTGACAACGCGCGTGCGTTGAGGCACTGATGGCCAGCGCTGCCTGGTAGTTCCTGTCGGAACAGTGACCGGGTCACGTGATATACGCCATTGTGGTGTTCGTGACTCCTTCAAAAACGTTTTCCCTGTGACGATGGTTCAGTTAATTTGAGTTTTATCAAGAAACTTCGACAGTTAGAGGTAAATTTTGTTTCACGCAGTTCCCCCGCGGTTCGACCAACGCGAATCGGTAGCGGTTTCTGACCGGGAAAGTAGATTTCCACGCGTTTTCTCAATATACGATTTAGTTTTCTCAATATGCGTCTTGTCCGGGCTGCGTAGGTCGAGCTCGTGCATTTCTTCAAAGCAACTCTTTTGCACTTTACACTGTTAGTCTTTGCATGTAGACGCGTTCAGTTATCGCGAAGTATAAAAGCTGTTAGTATCGCATATTATGGAGAGGGACTTGACATGGTATGATAAATTTTAGGTTCAGAAATTGTTGGCGCAATGGACATTCAAAACGCGGGAAGGGAACGTGGCGTTGATCGTCATGCGGCAAATGCGGCAGTTTCAACCTGGCAATTGCTCCTCTACTCGGCTCCAGTCTTCTCCCTCACGTGAGTAACAATAAAATATTGCAATAGACCTTGCAAAGAATATTATGTAAATATTAAATGATGTACTGAAATAGATGACAGGCTTACAGATAGATTAATTAATCTCTTAAGGACCGAAGTATTTTACAAAAGTCAGTCAACATTTCCCGAACTTTTGCACTATGCATTTAGTAAGTGACCAAGTAGAAATGTGTTAATACGAGTTAAAGAAAATCTGATAGGAAATTAAAATTCAGTTAATACAGCTGTGGTCCTTAGGGGTTAATTTGTATGTAACTAAATATGTGTAATTATAAATTGTTACTTTTAAAACAAGAAGAAATGTAGGCGTTACAAAAAGTGAATTATACTCTTATAATTTAGGGACGAAAATTTTATAAATATGACTACAATCGTATTTATTTGTGCCATTGTTATGCGAACTATGCTTTTATAATTAAAATTTTCTTTATTCTTGAATAGCACGTAGCTATTCTCATTAATGCAATATAGGTTTAACAATGCATGGGTTTCAATCCAAGTGAGACTAGTTTTAGTTTAATATAATATTAAATGAATTCGTTTTATAATTAAGTAACGAAAACCTCAAATTAGTACATAAACTGTGCCTTCATAATTAAAGGACATAATTCTTTAATAGCACATCGCTATTCTTATCAATTTAAAATGTATTTCAATCAAATTGAGATTATTTTCAGTTTCATTAAAGAATGAAATAATTTGGTTTATTATTAAAATAATGAAAATCTGAAATTATTATATGTACTGTGGCTTTAAAATTAAACGAGATCATTCATTAATAGCACATTGCTATTCTTATCAAAGCAAAATGAACTCCAATCAAATTGACATGAGCTTTAGTTTGATTTAATAGTGAAATAATTTATCATTAAAGTAATGGAAATTTGAAATTATTATATGTACTGTGCCTTTATAATTATAGTAGACCATTTATTATTACGATGTCGCTATTCTCATCAATGCAATATAGTTATAATAATGCATAATTGATTTCAATCAAATTGAGCTTACAATTAGTTTTGGTTCGATTCAATACTGGAAGTATTTAGTTTATCATTAAAATAATGAAAACCAGAAACTATTTTATTTGACTACTATATGAATTGTGACATCATAATTAAAGGACATTCATTAATAACACATCATTGTTCTTATCAATGTAAAATGAATTTCAATCAAAGTGAGATTAATTTTAATTTCATTTTGTTTTATCATAAAAATAGTTAAAATATTAAACTGAAAAATTGTTTGGGGTGGGTACAATGGAATGATTTCACAGAGAGTGCCAGTCTGACAATTATAGTCTTCTTTATTTCATTACCAACAGTATTCTTACATCTTCATGCCGAAACAATGTATAATTTCTATATCATAATATATATATTCATTTGTATTTCATTTATTTACGTGTATAATTGTTAATAATCGTAATAGCAGTGAATAGTCTGTAGTAGGCGAGTTTGTTAGGTATGTAAACAGCTTTTAGGTACGAGTAATTCCAGTTTATCGATAATTCAAACCCCGCGCGCCCATCCCGCTCGCGTTTAATTCATGATTTGCATATGTATTTGCTGAGCTGTATGCACACGAGCAGAACTCCGGCCGTTTTGTTCAGTGCCCGGCGTACCTACTACTCCAACTTTTTCCCCTTGAGAAACTCGTTACCGACTGAAAACTGAACGCCCTCACGCTCCTCGCGACAATCGAACGATAAGAGTCGAACGGAAATTGATTTCGGAATGAACCTAATCCCCTTCTTACCTTTCGGTTTCATCTCCTTTTTCTTATTATTATACACTCGGAAAACTCACCGGCTCCGTCTGATAAACTTGGGGGCAAAAAGTTCTCGGTCGTGCTACCGGCATTCGATGAAATGAGTAATTAAGGCGTAGCAATTAAGAGGACGGTAATTATAATTAAATTATTAAAAGAAGAAGGCGGTATGAAGGCGGCACGGGATGGCGGTGTTGCGGAGGAATAATTAAGGATTCCCTTTCATTAGGATAGTTAAAAATTCATTTGAATTTCGGCGATCGAGGATTCTGGTTAATTAAAGTCCCGCGCGCGTTCAACGGCCCAGTGACGGGTTCTCGTTCGGCTTTAAGAAAGATACGGAATTGGTCCAATCATAAGAGTGGTTAAATATTCAGAGGGTCGGTTTCCGCGGCAACTAACAAAGGCGGTATAATCGAATGCAAACACAGAGCCGCGAGCAGGAATTGAACGATAGGAATAGCCTTTCCGTCACTTTGTCTATCGGATGAAAATGTACGGTGGCGTACGGGGAATTCGCTCGCTACTGGTTCACTTAACAAGTGCCTTGAGGATAACGATCGATCGTTGTTCCAGCAGGTACTGAAATTCTGAATGAATCAGCAGGGAGCAGAGAACGTTTCATTTCTCTTTTCGCATCTCTCTTTCCATCGGAGGAATCCAAATGAAATTCCGCGTGTCGAATCCGAGGCTTTTCGTGGAACAATACGGGGTTTTTGTTGTTTCTGCATCCCCATTTCCCATCGCTCTCGTCGTCCTTTATCTATATCGACGTCCGCCCGGAAAACGTGGAACAATATTAGCATTGACGTGCTCGATCGAAACAAATGAATCGCCTTTAGAAAATTAGTGGCATGGAAGGTATACGATTTTCGTCTGTGTTTCGTCTCTTTTGGCACCAGAGCTCCGTTTAAATCCCTATCGAGCTCTTTACACCTTTCTCCTTTTTCGTGTGTTCGTGTGTTTCCTTTATTTTCTGTTTTTTTTTTTTTCGTTTTCTTTTTTCTTGCTTCGTTTTCTAACAAGGCATGGCAACTACGCTACTACGAGAAGAGAACAATTCCTTTTTCCATCACTGAGAGCCATTGAAACGGACCCTCGGTTAACTATACGCACTTCAGACAGCACAGGACTTATTGCGCCCGGAATATACCGGACGATGACTCCCCGGCCCTCCTCCGTTCCCGCGGGAGTCGAGTTCTTATTCCTCTGTTAACGAACGGGAAGATGAGAAGGTTCCTAAATTCGCTACCTTACGCCGATCTAAGAGAGATACACGTTCGCGTAATAATGCACGATTCGCAATTTATCTCCGTGGATAGACAGTGAGAGGGGTTATTATACGTAGGGCACAAATTTTTCGAAAAAGTTTCCTCGCAGAGGAGTGCGCGCGTAGATATGTTCGCACCTGATACACGAAAAGTATGTATAGACAACGGTGATTCGCCATCAGTCGAAGATATACGAGCTGGATTAGTCGTTAGTTCGATAGGAAATAGTCGAGTGTCGGGCTGAGAGGATCAAGCTTGAACCGGTGAACGTGCTCCTCGAGGAAGCGGCGATTTACGCGCGTGTCAATGCGGATTTATGGAAACAAGGTGAAAAAAGTTGGCTTCTCAAAGTAACGTAACGAGTTTTATACGCGTAAAAAGGTGCTCGCCTCCCGGGACGTTTTTATCGGCCCGCCTCCGCTCCTACTCCGTGGCCCGCTTCGGAGGATCGTTAATCCCGTGCTGCCTGGTGTCTTCTAACTAGACTCCTTCCGCGTTGCTGGTTCCTCAGCAATGATATGCATAGAAGAGCGAGGCCATCAGCCAGAGAGCACCGCCGCCGTAAATCCGCCGATCGCTCCCCGCCCCGTTGTTCCTGCCGGGTCGTTTGCGTTTCGACTTCGACTTGGCCCGTCGTTTACGGGAGAATATCGCGTTCGTCGCGTTCGTCGGCGACTCGATGTTGCAGTAGCTCAGGTCGCAGCAGCTGATGCAGACCTGGAACGAAATAACCGAATTTATTTCACCCGGTGAATCTTCCTCCCCCTCGGTCTCTCCTCCGAAAACGCGTGATCGATCGATGGAGGGTAGGAGAGAGAGAGAGGGGGAGAGGAGTCAGGTCCAGGTATTTGGAAAAATTCGCTATTTCGCACCTGCTGCGTGTCCACCGGGATGCAGCCGACCGACGCGGGACCACATTCCGCGCTGCTCGCACAGCTCTTACTCACCTGTGAAACAGAGGAATGAGGGACGCGGGTTTTCTTTTTGTCTCTCGTGGACCGTCGATGCTCGCGCATACACGAGCTCGCTCGCGCGTTCGTTCTCAATCTTTCACAATACGCTGGCTCCTTTCTTTTCCACAGATTGTCTGACTGGGATATCGATTCCCAGTCGTTAGGAGCTCTTCTGAGCCCACGTTCTCTGTTTCCATCCCCGGTTTTTAATACGTCCCATATATTTCTGACAATATACGGCTCTGTTATCTGAATGCAACAATAGTCAACCTGGTTCTGGTAAAATAGTTTTCGCGTCTGGAGAAAAGACGCGTTTCTCCGTCTGTAAATGGACGTTCGTCGACGTGATTGATATGCACTCAGGAGTTTGTTTAAAGGAGAACGACGCGCGGGCGAGCTCTATTCGTCATCTGCCGATTCTCCCAGGATCGCGTACGGTAACCGAGCGTTAATTAACTGATCAGCGACGGTCTAATTGATTCGGGTATTCATAATTGAAAGAGTTCTGCAAAGTGCTTAGTCGATGGTGCTCTTAAGGGAAGCTCTCGGGCGCATCTTCCGGGCCGTGAATACACTTCCCGCAAGTTTGTCCATTAACAAACGCCGAGATCGATAACGCGTAGGGTAGTACCTATTAGCGGTATAATTTAGGATGCTGCCGCGTCGGTTGCGTGCCGTGCGGTATCAGCTCGTGAACTTTTATCGCGGCGATGATACGATTAGATCGATGGAACGGGGATGCTTTAAAGAAAGGCGAGGAGCACAAATTCCCTTCTCGTCGTCCCGCCAATTTAGTCTTCTTCGGTGGAAAATTACATCCATTATGCAAACTCGTGTTCCCATTGGAACTGCGGAACGAAACGAGAACAGGAATTCGCGTGTTAGTTTGTTGCCCGTGCGCGCCGACGGAACCGTGCTCGCTTCCCGGTTGCGTATAATATTTCTTGGCAACGACAGAGTTAATCGTGTCACGGGTCGAACGGAAGAAACAGGGAGAAATTTGCTTGCCAAGACGCTATTCCCTCGGCTGTCTAAAATGTGCAGCGATCTGCAGAAGTCCCGGTCGCCCGCCGGACACGGTGTGTCTATCGCCCATTCGTTGCACATCTGTGAACAAGAGAAAAATCGAATCAAACGCCGAAGAGAGCTCGATTAGCCTTTAGTCTATAACTCGTGTCGTCGGATTGATCATAAAAGAAGTTGGGGGATTATCAAATAAAATTCTATGGAGTAAACGTAAACGACTGTATATATACTAATGCGCTGGGAAAAGGACTACGTATAGAATTAAGTGAATGGAAGAGGAGAATTTCTGGGACAGGGAGGTACCAGCCATCGATTCACTAGAGTCAACGATTTTCAATACAGATTTCCAGCAAGAAGTTCTATTTGGACGTGCTTAGAATTGATCCGAGTCGACTCCAGCCAAGGGCTGGAGGTTCTCTGTTCTTACCGGGGCGAGGAAGGAATCGGCAACCGGACCGATATTGGCAATTCCTCTTGGAAGCGACGACTCGGGGAGGGCGGGAAGGCCTGGTAGGTGTGGGAAACGGAAGTCCGGAAGGAGCAAACGGAGCGGAAGCCGGTAGTTTGAAAATAAGTAAAAGATCGATGAGGGAAAACGATCTATCTCCTTGGGGCATGGGCGGACGAAACTGCGGGCTGGACCTGGCACGATACAGGCATTACACGGACTCTTAAGTGGAGCGTTTAATGGACTCGTCGATACCTGGTTATCGCTGACGTTGACGCAAGTGTAGCACGTTAGACCTGCAACAACAGAGGGTTGCGCGGTGGAGTGAGTAATAGCGTTTGAGCGGAGAGACACCGCCCACACCGGTGCGGCGAGAGACCTCCTGGTTCAAGTAGCGAGACAAAGGGCGGAGAGTTGCAACAATTAAATACGCTTAGGTGTTCGTTCGATATAATTCTGTCGCCGGCGTCCTCGTTGTCGTTGCGATACATTTAACGCCACGCGGCAAATGGATTGTCCCGTCGAATGAAACTCATAACGGTGACAAAAGCGTCTTTCCTTGAAATGCATCGTTAACCGAGGGAGGGACAGAGAGTGCACGAAGCGCCGGCATTTCCTATACCGCCGGTCCGGCACAGTAATTAATACTTTTCATCCGTTCGAATTAAACCGGTCGGAATAACCAACAGTTTGCTAACAGTTAAAAGTTTCGAGACAGTTAAATGGAATCTCGATGAGACAGGCAACAGCCCGGAAGGGATGTAATGGAATTTGGAAAAACGTACTGCAATTCCTTGCTACGGTTCAGGTTCTACGAGATCTTAAACAGAAACAATCCCAATTCAGTTATTAGATATTGTATTAATGGAAGAGTGTACAAAATTTTAGGAATTTTTTGAGATTATTAAATTATTTCTTCAGTTCTTAGCAAAAGGTTAATTTACAAATAAATATAGAATTTGGAATATTATATAATACAGTTTTAAGAATATCTTTAAGTTGAAATAATATCCAAGATATTATTTAAGATACAGAATAGAAAATGAGTAAATGTAAAAAAGTATTGGAAATAATTTTATAAACTTTACTTCTCTGTTATTATCATTTTCCCCGAAAGTTCATCGAACAAATATTGGACGTAGATTCTTATCACACTTCTTGAACATTTGACAGGGACAGTTAAATAGCTCGTACAACTTTAAGTGCCTCCCTGCGATGAAATTAATTTTATGCGATAAACAGATCGTTTGCGATAATAGAACGATTGCTTGGAAGCTATTAAAAGGTGGTGTGCGTATACATACTTGTTCGTTAGAACCATTTTCTATCTCGGCAATGGCTAATGGAATACAAACTTTCTCGCCGGAACCGATGGTGGGGGAGATCGTAAAAAAGTTACCGGGATTAATCCATTACGAGCCAAATTTGCCAAAGTAAAACTCGCCTGAGACTTTTTATTCAAATTCATATCTATCACGAATTATTGCCAAGCTCTGAATCTGTTTTATTCAATTCGTTAAACGACGAGACATCCATTTTTATTAATCCGTTGATTAACAACCGGATGATATACGGATCGGGAATTCCTAAATTGCCATGAGGGTCGCATTTTTCTACTTGGAACCGTGTTTAATATCGTCGGCGTTTTTTAAGAAGCTTGGCAGCGACGCGGTCGACGATATTTCAGCGCAATATGTTACAGGCCGAGGTGTATAGCTCGGGAAAATGATTTGTGGGATAGTTTGGCGGGTGGGAGGTAGGGCAAAGTGGCCCGTGAGATCCGTAAGCGGGTAGGAAAGCCAGGAAGTAGGATTAGTGGAACTCGATTGCAGGATTCGAGTGGGCCTGGATAAGCTCGAGTTAGTCGAGCAAATCATAGATCTGTTTGCCGTCTCGTTTCTGCGCCTCTCTCTCTCTCTCTCTCTCCCTGGTTCTTTCTCCACCCTTTTCTCTTCACTTATTTTCAACGGCTGTTTCGACGCCGATACCCACGGTAGATGTCTTCCTCCTCGGCGGTGACTCCCTTCAAGCCGTCCTTCTGTCCCTTGGTCTCTTCCTTTCCGTTTCCGTTTCCGGAGATGACGTTTCTGCCGCAAGTTTCCGCAGCCAGGAGCAGCCCGACCATCACCCACGTGATCATTCCTCACATCTCTGGAATGACAGAAATTGGGGCTGCGTGTTACGTAATCGAACCGCAGAAATTCTCTTTGCGTGCGACCGACACGCACCGCATCGGGACCGGGACAGCGTCGAGGCGTGCCGCCGAAATTTCGAATCGTCAATTTTCAAC
This sequence comes from Ceratina calcarata, assembly GCF_001652005.2. NCBI lineage: Eukaryota > Metazoa > Arthropoda > Insecta > Hymenoptera > Apidae > Ceratina > Ceratina calcarata. The sequence continues at coordinate 192,282 of NW_017149415.1, read as the reverse complement.
GAGGCCGTTAATTCGCGACGCGTGGCATGCAGGCAGCGACTGGGAAACAAAAAAAAAAAAATGGTGGACCGGACACCATGCATCAAAGGATTATCCTGACGTCCGATAAATTACTCTTATCACGCTCGGGTACATGACCTATCGCAGCTCCTATCGGATACGATGATACAAAACGGGGCGGATCGACGACGATTAAAAAGTGGCTAGAAATAGTTCGGATCGACTCCAGAGCGACACGTTCGTATACTCTTCATCGTGTTCAGGACGTCGCGTGTCCATCGATCATAAGTTACTTTCTTAAGAATGAATCTCGGATGACTTATCGCGGTTCGTTCGTATCCATCACTAAGCAGCGGAGTCCAGCTTTTCTTGAAATAGATTTCATTATTATTATTAGAATGGAAGCCTGTCGCAGAGGCTTGAAGGATTGAACACGGGCAAGGAAAAATAGTTCCCTCCGGGCGAGTTGTTCTAACGGTGATATCGGGAATTCAATTTGCGCCGGTTGATCGAAGGATTTATCGTCTTGTACGAATGAAAATGGCTTACGAAGAACGTAGAGTGGAAGACGTCGTGGAAGACGAGGAGCAGAGGGTTGGTCTTTCATCAGGGAAACCACGCGGAGTCAGGATACGACAGAATTCAAATCCGGATCAGGAATTACAGTGGAGAGGGTCCAGGGGGAGCGAGACGGGGTCCGCCTCTAGTTTAAATCCTCATAGAACACGAAGACCGCAACGACCGGACTTCGCTAAGCCACGTTTGACTAGCTGCGTCTACAGATGTTCCGCTCTTCCCCTGATTATCCGGTATCGTTCCCTCCCCTTTAATACACCGCGTTACCGTCGCGGCTGGAAAATCAATCAAAAATTTCCGGCACACGACTCGCGCCGTATCGTTTTTCACGAACGTGTGAGTTTTAAAACAACGCGTCTCTGTAGAGAAACTTTAGTCACAATCATTGCTCGTATACGTAATGTGCAAAAAGGTTTTTAATTAATCGATCGATGAGAAGTATCGAACCGCATAAATTCATGGAACGTGAAATGAGAATTGGATCGGGGATTGGGTTCTCCCGTCGACAGTCTTCGTCGAATATTTTCGAATTTTGTTAAGATCCGGTCGGACGCGATGCTCGTTGGAATTTACGGAAATTGCTCGGTGTAATAGCGGCGAGGACCTAGATTGAACGAGAATGCTTCGTTATCGGTATCGCGTATCTCGTTTCTAATTATTGCGGCGTTGCTCGCCGTCCAAAAATTGTCGGGCTTAACGGCGACGCGACTGGCCTACATCCCGACGGTTCGATCCGAATGGCGAAATAAAGGAAATTAGATCAATAACAAGCGTCGCTGACAGTGCAACTCGTAGGCCAGATTGTGAGTCGAAGCGTGGAACAGAATAATCGTATCGATTAAAACGGTGGTGGAGGGATACATGGTCAGTAGAAACTGGCCGGCCTGTTCCACTTAATCAATGGTATACAGATCCGTGAGTATACGTGTGGTGACACGGTGCTGGTACGCTCGGCGCAATTCTGTTCTTTGATACGATACACGTCAATCAGTGGACTGATAAGCGTAATCCTTTCAATACACTTCTGTTAAGCGATTGTTAATCGCACGGCTCCTTCCGCCGAAATCAGTGTATCATTCGATGTACGTAAGGCAAAGGGTACAGTATAGTGGGATCATACATGTATTGAAGGCAATCGATAGCCAACATTTCCAGGTGGGTTCTCTTTCGGGTGGATCACCGTTAACGCGATTATTTCGCCTGGCGCTAACTTAGCTATACTGTAGCGCATGGAAGAAAATCGCGACCACTCGAACATTGGCTCGCTTTATCGGCAGATCGGTTGCCAGGACTAACTTTAATCTCTTTTGGGGGTGACGGATGGTAATAGCCATTACCGCAGTCTTCGTACATTTCTTACTTTGTCCTCGAGCTCATCCTCGCCTCTATATCCCAGCTCTTACTATCCATTCGCCTAAGTGTTCTTCATACGAAACTATCGTCGGTCGTTCATGCGGTTCTAACGCGGTACGACCAATTAATTCGAAGACTAAATGAATGTATAGTATAGGCGATACGGAGTTTGACCACGTTCAAAGGGGGATTGGGACCGATCCACCGGAGCTGGGTTTAAATTCTAGTCGAACATGCCGTCCACGGGCGAATCAGCCGCGAGTAAACTGATCCACTCGACCGTCGGACATGTCAATCGATGGGTATCCCAGTTCCGAGCCAGCCATGTGTACCAGTTCTTCGGGGGGTGTAGATCAAGGTTCAATTCTACGGTTCGGTTGCCCTATCAGTTGCCAGCCTCTCCCCTGTCCTGCCCACCGTACGTGGGCTGTTCCCGACGAGTCGAGGACGTTCAACCCTTTTTACCGGACAGATAAGGTTTCATCCGCCTCGAGATGTGTCGCTCGAATTTGTCGCGACATACCCAGGAAGTAGTCCTGACACGGTTCTTAATCGTCCTACACTGATTCGATCGAAGTCGACCAGAGTATGAGATTACGTTACCAGTTTCCATGTCGACAAACTTCGGCAGATCGCTGTCGAGCATGCTCGAGTAATATTTCACGCGAGTTGGTGAAGCTTCGTCTTGGGTCGTCCGTTGGAAAGTGAAGATTTGTCGCGATATCCGGGGAAGTAGCCGCCGGGTTGTGGTAGTTAATCGACGTAATTAAACAAGAGGGCAAGATGCCCGGCGCGGGGATCGAACCCGCTAAAAGGAAAGTTGGCTCGACGGTCCTCGGGCGGACGTAAACTTTTACGACGGTGTTTCGCAATAAAACCGACCGGACTTCGACCCCGCGGAATTAGATCGTTCCCATTTTATGGTAGTTTGGATTAGAGGAACATCGTGCGTTTAACAGTTTACCGACGCGGCGCAGTAATAGAAATAATGCGGGGAGGGGATGGGGTGGTAGAATGTCTTTTAATAAATCACAACCGCTGTTTACCGTCGTTGTCCGCGCTCATTCGCCTCGACCAGTTTCTCGTGATTGTCCCGCGTTCCCAACGACCGTTTAAATAAATTCATTTCGCCGTACGAAACGCACGACGTCGATTTAATTCCGATTTACACGTCCCCTTTTTCTTTTATGACTTTCATCCGGTGAATAATGCTGAAGGGGCTCGGCGGTTTTTACGGCAAAGCCGACTTTGAAATAGTTCGGGGTTAGAGATAAAATTATTCGGTACGGGGGAGGGGGAAGTACGATGAAATTAATTTCGCGCAATCAATAGCGCTTACATCGTATTCCTAGAACGATCCGGTTTTTCCCATTTTTCTTTTGCAACCACCCCCCGCCCTCTCCCCGTCATCCTCTCCTTTTGTTCATAACGATGAACGCTCTTTGTTCTTATACCCCTCCCGCGGCCCACCGCCGCCTCTGACCGCGTGAATTAAAAAGAACTTTTTATTTCTGTCCCTCGGTGGGGAATTCCGTTCCTGAATTAGGTTGCTCTTTCCGTTCCGGTCTATAACTAGAGGGGCCGATTCCAGAACTCCCATGAGCAAACACTGGCTCCACGCGGTTATTACTAGCCGAAGGTCATCGATCAAATCTCAATTTATAGGCTGTCACTCCAGTCGAGGGTATGAAATTCAACTCGCACGGAATCGATACCGTCGGGCATCGGGGTTGAAATTTTGCCGAAATTTGCCGTCCGATTCGAGGTAAATATTGAAATGTCTGTCGCAATTAAACTCGTTTCCACGCGGCAGCGTGCGCCGATCGCGATAACGCCTGCAAACAATACCTACCTTTCACCGGTTCTTAATATCGAACCGACGGCATCGATCACGGATTCAATCGTCGTTACATGCATCGGGGCTCGATCGATTTCACGTGTTTATCTCACTTATCTTCTATTGTATATCGGACAGCGGATTGGCATCGGTGGCTCGTTACGAAAACGGGCCCGATTGAAATTAACTGCGGCCGCAAGGCGTCGGTATGGCTTGAAATGATCTGCCAATCACCGACTGGAGTGTCAATAATTAAGAGGCTCATTTCAGATATCCAGTTTCGTTTATCGTATCGGCACGCCGTTTGGTATACATTTTCCTGGCACACATCGATATTTCATTAATATATATTTGCGGTCTTACCCGCCTCTCTCATATTTTGTGAGAGATGGGGCACTGAAGCACCTCACATACATGCCAGTCTAGTAACTATGTTATTACGTACGTTATCGTTTTCGGAACCAAGAGTTTACCCCCGAATCTCGTTACTCCGGTACGGTAACTGTGGTAGATAATAACGAATAAACACAAACGGATGAAACCTTCGATGTTGGAAGCGAAAAAATAGCATCTTAAAAATGTTGTTTGATTCATTTTCATCTGACTTTTGGTTACAGAGATATTATCGTGTAAATGTATAAAAATAGAAGAATTATAATTGTTTATATCAATGAAAAACAATATTGAAATTAGGATTGGATTTTGATAGTAGGCAAGCCTTTCCTTTACTGGTTATTTGTTCTTTGCTTTTCAGTACTTTATTTTAAATTACCCTATATTATTAATAATCTCTCGAGTTATATGCATTCGCGTTGTCGTAAAAAGTGGACGCTGAACATCGCACCACTCAGCGCTCAAAGGATTAAGCAAATAACTGGGTCACTATGTTTATAAACTATACCAAACATTACGTTTAAATTTTGGAAGCTTATAACAACGGAACGAATTGAGATATTGGGACGAATCAAAAGCGATTTTTTTGTCTTGATGTCATCTATACAATTAAAATACCTTGTCTCTTAAAAACAATTTCAATAAAATAGTTAGTAGATGAAAATTGGGTGTTATTTTGGAAAACCTTAATGACAAAAGAATCAGTACATAGCATAAGACTGTCACAAGCAAACTTTTAATTAAATTAAAAATTTCGTTCTTTATTTCATTTTCCATCATAGTAAGTGTTAGGATCAGTTACGACTAAACTAATTAAACAGTTTATAATAATAAATTTTCATATTTTATTAGCCTCTGATAATTATCTTCTGAAATACCATAGCCAATAAATCCATCACCCTGATCCGGGTGATACAACCCATTGAAAATTTTATGCGCCACCTGAATTTTGGTGACATGGCAATCAAAGTGTTAAAGAGTCAAATATAATGTGATAACATCAAGGATATAAGCGGTATGAAATACTCATTAATTTTTTAATCGATATTTCGGCTTTCCGCCGGTCTAAACGTCTAATCTACTAACAATGTTGTGTGATGATATTTGAAGTTTGCCAAAAGAACGCTTAATAGACCTCAATAAAGATTGTTGCAGCTATTTAAAGTATTGCCATTGTCATTAGTACACATTCATTATGTAGTGTCCTCTTTTATTTGTATTTTTGTTTTTAATAATATATATTCTTAAATATGGGAACGTACAAAAATAAGAAAATCCTTATATTTCTTAGGATATGTAGACCACATGGCCACGCAGGCACTCGGGGTCACGTTGTCTTGTGTTATGTACAGCATAGGACAATGATTCCTAGCCAGTTAATTTCCCCTAGGAGGACAGGATTCAAAAAGAATAATAAGTCCTCTTTTTCAATGTTCAATCTAGCTTCGATGCTGCTGGTTTTTTATATTATATTGACATTTCAAAGTGAGAACAAATGAAATATTCGAGATACGAGAAAATTGTATATGAACTTTTTGCAAGTAACAACAGCATTTTATGAAATTTTGAGAAAAATGAAATTTTTATTTTTCCGAGATTTTGTCAAAGGGTACCCTTTAGATATTGCGAAATTTTCGTTTATTGCCAATAACTGCTTTCCGGTTGCTGCTAGCGAAAAATATTTCAAACGAAAATTATAGGCACCGTCGAAACCTGCAAGT
>NW_017149415.1:182165-185817 GCF_001652005.2 Ceratina calcarata | reverse complement strand
AGTCGGAGCTGGTCAGGAATCATTGTCCTAAGCTGTACATACTCGCACTCGGTTCTAGATAATAAACAAAAAATATAATGAGAACTTAGTTATTGTTCTCTCTTTCTCTAATATTACAATTTGAGTACAAATGCCATCCAGAGTGTTCTACATATACGTATATACTTGTTCAGTGGTTTACCTCTGGACTCGTCGCGCGCAGTAGTAATAGTCAACGTCTGATCAGGCACATCCATTCATAGCCTTTCTACAGGTTTGCATTAGGTTACAAAACATTCCAGTTTCACGCTTGCATTGTTGAATATTAAATCTGTACCTTAGAATACAACTGTTTTTATCCAAATTTCATATTAGAAAAGATTGCATTATGTATTCCAATATGGTTATAAAATGTTTGATAACAGAGAAGATTGGACTGCTTTAAAATCATGTTTCCATATATTTAACGTAGAAAGAGCCAGGGGCATTGAAATTCGTTAAACCCGGTTTTCCATGGAGAAACTTTCCATCGACATTTGCGTTCAATGGCCGGAAAATCTTCGACAACGCGAGAACCGGACATAGAAAAATTGATCCGGGTATATCACGATGCAAGCTTTTGTGCGACTTTCGAAACGATAGTAAAATGACAACGATAGGCGGCTGGGCAAAGCCCCGTCGCAAATTCGCGCGGGTATGCTTCATTGCTTCCCAATGGCCGGGGTAACTCAATTCTAAAATGCACTTTTCCCTAGTATGCATGCATGTACACGCGTTCGATGCAGAAACATCCGATGCCCACCGTGTTTGCCAAGCCGAGAATGTTTATTTTTATGACCGACGCCGCCTAGCTCGCTCGTTCAAATCGACCGGATGGAATTTCGTTATTAAACTGTTACGACGACGCGGCGCGACGCGTTCCAACGTCCGCGTGTCTCCGCGATTATTTTCTCGTTACGTGGCTGAAATTTACGCCACCTTCATCGCCCCCTCCCCGTTTTAGCGCGACGTATTACAGGAATAAGCCGGCTATTTCCAATTTCAACCCGCTTGGAGGTACTCATTTTTCTCGTGGGCTTACCGTCGCTCATGGAGAAGAAACAAGCGAAACCCATGTCGCGTTGCTAGGACCTCGTTCGATCCAATTAGAAGTTGGACCGATACCTTCAACATTGAAATTGTTTTCGACACAGAATTGACTTTAAAATGGATCCGCTTATAGTTGAATTATCTTTTAAGAAGAGGAGATTACTTTCTATTTAAGGAAGAACACTCTTATTCATCTTGATCTCTGTTCCTCTCTTGTTATTCAAAATTTTGAGTTCAACAGCAAACTTTCGTGATCCTCATGGAACTTTTCTTTATTCAGAATTTCGTTCTTTTGTTGTTACTATGAAAATTATCCGAAGGGCCATCGAAGTCTGTATTATAATAGCCCTTAGCAAAATTCCTGTTCGCCGCTAATTCGGCCAATTAATTCCCCTCCGCTGTTCATTTTAAGCGGCCGGTAATTATTTTCTAGACAGAACGTCGGACCTATTAAAAGACCCGATCGCGGGTTTAATTCGTAAAGCGGGGCCGAGTTTCTCGAGATGTCGTTAAGATAACGACGAATTTATCTCCGGCAGAAAACTTCCATTTCCTCACCGCTAACGCCGTGGCGACGGCCGAATTCTTCGTACGTCCGCCCCCGAAGACCTGGTTTCGCGGCACGCTTTAATAAATAACAGCATCGACACCTCGTCAGGAGTTCTTCCCCGGAGCTCGAGAGCTTTCCAACTTCGGGGAGTTCAAGTTCGAGTTGATGTCAGCCCGCGACTTTTAGTCTTAAACTTTGGAACTCAGAGCTCATCTTATTTTTACTACAGTTACGGTGAACGCACGCGTTTTATCTAAAATAACAGTCATTTATTTCATTGCTGTTCATACTTTTGATTTATTGCGCCTCTGAAATAGCTGCCCTACCCTGGCTGAATTTGAATGGTTGTACCAATGTATTGAAGTCTGTACAGAACGGTTTTTCAAACTATGTTCCGCTGAACCTGAATAGGTGTTTCGCGACAATTTGATAATACAATTTTTAATACAAGAGATAAAATTGCATCTTTTGATAAAAAAATACAATTTTGGATTTCATCAGTTGAATCTAACAATTTTAACCCTGCTGTACAGTATAGAGCTTTGTGGATTTGTAAAACACAGATCCGATTTGTTATAAATGAAATTTGATGTTTGTGATAAAATGAATATTTTTAAAGTAATTTTGAAGTTGTTTGGGACGTCATATTCTATTGTGTTTTATAATAAATGTTATCAAGGCTTTTCAGCTTTATTGAGACATAGGAATGTATCGGTTTGAAATTACTGCAGCGTGAAAAATTCCTAAAATGCTTGAATGCTATGTGAAATAAATTTCAATTTCTCCTCTATTTTCATAAAAAAATTTTCATCGTAGCTAGAAAATTACTAGCTTGCAGTTTATACATTTTCCTACCCTGTGTTCAAAGACTTGGAAGCTTGCTTACGTAATATGAAAATTTGATTAGATAATGTATTTAATGTACAATTAAGTGGGTAATTGAATACGTTTCACACTACGAAGAATCTGCATTATACGAACTTTATGACGTTCTATCATTTGATATTAGTTTCATTAAGAAGTAATTTATTTGCGGTGTAACGGATATATTATACATAGTTTCATTTAGTAGCCGATGCTAATGGGGCGTAATCTATACATGTATGTGTACATGTTTCCGGTAAGCTTACCCGCGATGCAAGTCGAAATTATGTTTAACCGCGTTTGATAATTTGACAACTCGCGTCCGGAGGGGCAAAATGAAATTCCAGCAAATACCGCATTTCATTATAGAAGAACTCCGTACAGCCCTTTGCAAGCTTCGTCGTTAACCGTTTACCAAGTTAACTCTTTTTAAGCCAAAGCTCGCAATCGACCCTTTATCACGCAGGTTGCAACCACCTTTTCATTACCTCGCCGGCGTTCGTATATGGGGAAGTGTTGGTGAACGTGGTAGGGGTTCATAAAAGGGCGACGTGTAACATAAAATCTGGCGACCTCGGCTGACGAGGCCAGTAAAATCCGCGCAGGAAGCGGTACACTAACAATAAGACTGGTGTAACGGAATCGTGCGTCCTTTGCGCGACCCGGGCTTTCTGAAAACGAAATGGAAAGTTTAATGGGGGATCCGGTACTCTCAAGTGTCGCTCGCTTGCTCGCTCGCTTTGGCTTTACGTCGGTGTAAAAAGCAAAAAAACTGTTAAGAGATAAGCCCGCGAGACTCTTGATTCGCTTATCTTATTTCCCATTCTTTCTCTAGTAATCGGCGCCTAAACTTTGGCTGACTCGATATTTTTCTTAATGAGTTTCAATATTTTAACAGTGAATCGACTTTTGTTTCCTTGGAAACGTTCAGTGAGGTGAATCAGAGGCGAGGCGAAATTTTGCGCAAAGCGGGACACCGTAATTAGCTGACCTCAAGGTTGCATGAACCTTACATAAAAACTATGACAAAGCATTGAAATTTTAACAGTTACTAGATATTACATTAATAAAACACTGTACAAAATTTTAGAATTTTTTCTACATCTTGAATTCTTATGTCGAATAACAGAATTTTGATTTCATTTATATTCAAATATGAATGCAACAATA
>NW_017149415.1:177082-181885 GCF_001652005.2 Ceratina calcarata | reverse complement strand
TAGACGATGTAGACAGTTGCAAGTCAGGTACAGTCCAGTCAAAAAATGCTAAAATTATGTGTTAGAATATTAGAAATTATGCGTTATCAATTCCTTATGACCGAGAAAAACAGATCGAACAATTTTATAAACCTTACTCCTCTGTATTATCATTTTTTTTCTAAAAGTTCATTGCTTCAAATATTGGATACAACTTTTTATTATACGTCATAAACTTTTGGCAGAGATCCTACGGCGCATGCGACCTTAAATGAATGGACAGAGGGTGGTAATGAAAAACTGACGCGAACCAATGGATTTCAGTTAAATAATTCACGTTTTATCTTCGCATCGAGCTTTTGTAATCTCGCGACGTGTGTGGAATTCGATTGATCACCGCATTACATGGGCGGAATGAAAAAGGAAACAGTGTGCCGATGGAAAGAGAACCGGCGTGGTAAATCCATTTACCCCGAGCGTTTGTTCTCATCGGGGGATTAAACGGCGAATTGGTCTTGGCTCGCGCCAATTACCCGCCCGGCAGGTGCGCGCGGACCCGACTGGGAACATTGTTTTTAAACTTGCACGAGGACATCAGGGGAAGAACCGAAAACCGCGCAGCGGATACAAATTAATTTTCGATGTCCCCGGACGTAAATCGCGTTTTCGAAGACCATTAAATTCACCGGTGCGAGTTAATTACGGAAAGGGAACCCAGTTCGGGTTGGCTGCTTGTTTTCCGACGAATTAAACGGGAACCAGCGAGAACACCCGGGCCAGACAGATAAAAGGTTACTCAGGCATTCTTCCCCGGCGCGGAATGAAGACTCGACGCGATGAACCTTTTCCACCTTTTCCTTCTCCGACACGGATTTCCGTTGGCAACTCCGTGATCGTTCGTCCCCGGCCGGCTTTTAATGCTTCTCGCGACTAATTTCGACAGCGTGCAATTAATTTTTTTACTCGCGCTCGGAAAAATGGAAATGGAAATGCGAGTGCACGCGCGGCCACGTTTTTATTCTCGGCTCCCGCATGTGATATAACGGAGTGCAAATGTGTTTCTCTGCGCCGGAGAGTGAACGTGTTTTCGGATCATCCGCTTGCGAACCATTCGAAATATGACCCTAGTAAAACCGCGGTAAAACTCCGGACGAGGTAATTAATTTTTTATTATCCTCTATACGACCGGTCCTTTTAGGGGATTCGAACGAGTTTCGCAAGGAATTAATCCAGTTATTACCGATCCTTTACTTTTTCTAAAACGTGGTTCCAGCGTTCCAGAGGAAATGTAGTCCTATTTTTATTTAATGTTAAATCTGCCGACAGATTTTAAACATTAATAGACTATGTTTATACTTTTCATATTTGGAGGTAGTTCAGATGCTTCAGTTTGGCCCTAGCTTAATCTTTCTAATGCCGGCTAAGGATGTATCGTTGTTAACAACGTTTGCGAAAAGTTTCAACGACGATACATCGTTGCGTATGCGATAGTCCTTTATTATATGAGAACTCTGTCTCAAAATTTTATGAAACGTTGTGAATGATTGAATTCCACTTCAGAGATTTACCACGAATTGAAACAATTGTTTATGAATGTAATTTTTGTTATAGTCTGCGATTATTAATAACGAGATTGTGTATACGAAGTAAAAATTCGAATTTGCTTCAATCACAGGTTTTAGATCGAATTATAATCAACTAACAATTTTTCTCATTTGCAAATATAAACTTGTGAGATTAAATTCAGGTTAACAATGAGGATAAAGTTCGACGCTAGGTATGTACGTGGATGTTTAGGAATCAAGAAATTGACAAGATAGTCTGACTTATTCGATGTCGTCACTAGGAAGATTACAGAAAGAGTGATATTGAGGTAAAACGTTTTAGTCTTATGACCATCCCTCATCTCTACACTCAGTCAGCGTGGCTTCCGTACTGCATTATAGTATTTTGGCCCAGATTCGTGTTTACCTCAAGCGAGCTGCATTCATGGAATGCAGTTGTGCCCATTAAACTTCCTCTATTTTCTAATTTACATACTGATTATAAAAGAGAACTGATTTTTTCATTTTTCTTAATAAGTTTGAATAAACGTTATTGGTATGATTTGCAATGAATATTGAAATACAATTGGCATTCGTTTATTCTCTTTTTATTTCGTAATATGTTCTTTTTTAAATTTTGTAAATATTATTTTTATTTTTATGAGTTTTCCCTCACATCTTATTAAATTACTTCAAATCGACTAGGTATTCTGAGGTACCGTTGTTTCGATCCACACTAAAAAGGTTGAATAATAATTACAATTTTAGCAATACGACAAAACAAATTTCGTTTTCTCTTTATCTTTTATGGAAGAATTTAAAACTGCTGGGTTTAGTGTTAAGAATCTTATTTGGACAATTTCGTATGAACTTATTTTAAATGAAGTCTGACAGTTATTGAATAAAATCGGAAATTTACTCCCGACGTCAATCCTTTAACAAATGGTTTAAGCAGAGTCGGATGAATATCGACCGGATTATGTAAATTAGTAAGCTGTCAGTGCATCGACGTCATATTTGAAGAAGTATTGGAAAAGTCATATGTCCAGATACGTGCGAGCATAGACCGCGTATGAATTCCGTCTCCGTGAAAGTAGTTTATTTACGAGCGTTTTATATCTATGGTAATGCGGCTGGAAAAATCTAGAGGAACGTATTTACGAGGGGCGCTGCGCCTGTGTCCATGTGTGCCCCCCGTCACCCAATGGAACCGCTGCATCTGTTCAAATTCCATATCTGCAGATGCATTCTACGTCCACCGAAAGTATTACACGAATCGTTTCCGGTTTCAACCCTTCCGAGACTCAGCTGTTGCTTGTTTTCGTGAATTTATGCTGGATATAAAGAATTTTTTCCTTGTACACTTCGATACAGAGTTTCTTAGACGATGTAGACAGTTGCAAGTCAGGTACAGTCCAGTCAAAAAATGCTAAAATTATGTGTTAGAATATTAGAAATTATGCGTTATCAATTCCTTATGACCGAGAAAAACAGATCGAACAATTTTATAAACCTTACTCCTCTGTATTATCATTTTTTTTCTAAAAGTTCATTGCTTCAAATATTGGATACAACTTTTTATTATACGTCATAAACTTTTGGCAGAGATCCTACGGCGCATGCGACCTTAAATGAATGGACAGAGGGTGGTAATGAAAAACTGACGCGAACCAATGGATTTCAGTTAAATAATTCACGTTTTATCTTCGCATCGAGCTTTTGTAATCTCGCGACGTGTGTGGAATTCGATTGATCACCGCATTACATGGGCGGAATGAAAAAGGAAACAGTGTGCCGATGGAAAGAGAACCGGCGTGGTAAATCCATTTACCCCGAGCGTTTGTTCTCATCGGGGGATTAAACGGCGAATTGGTCTTGGCTCGCGCCAATTACCCGCCCGGCAGGTGCGCGCGGACCCGACTGGGAACATTGTTTTTAAACTTGCACGAGGACATCAGGGGAAGAACCGAAAACCGCGCAGCGGATACAAATTAATTTTCGATGTCCCCGGACGTAAATCGCGTTTTCGAAGACCATTAAATTCACCGGTGCGAGTTAATTACGGAAAGGGAACCCAGTTCGGGTTGGCTGCTTGTTTTCCGACGAATTAAACGGGAACCAGCGAGAACACCCGGGCCAGACAGATAAAAGGTTACTCAGGCATTCTTCCCCGGCGCGGAATGAAGACTCGACGCGATGAACCTTTTCCACCTTTTCCTTCTCCGACACGGATTTCCGTTGGCAACTCCGTGATCGTTCGTCCCCGGCCGGCTTTTAATGCTTCTCGCGACTAATTTCGACAGCGTGCAATTAATTTTTTTACTCGCGCTCGGAAAAATGGAAATGGAAATGCGAGTGCACGCGCGGCCACGTTTTTATTCTCGGCTCCCGCATGTGATATAACGGAGTGCAAATGTGTTTCTCTGCGCCGGAGAGTGAACGTGTTTTCGGATCATCCGCTTGCGAACCATTCGAAATATGACCCTAGTAAAACCGCGGTAAAACTCCGGACGAGGTAATTAATTTTTTATTATCCTCTATACGACCGGTCCTTTTAGGGGATTCGAACGAGTTTCGCAAGGAATTAATCCAGTTATTACCGATCCTTTACTTTTTCTAAAACGTGGTTCCAGCGTTCCAGAGGAAATGTAGTCCTATTTTTATTTAATGTTAAATCTGCCGACAGATTTTAAACATTAATAGACTATGTTTATACTTTTCATATTTGGAGGTAGTTCAGATGCTTCAGTTTGGCCCTAGCTTAATCTTTCTAATGCCGGCTAAGGATGTATCGTTGTTAACAACGTTTGCGAAAAGTTTCAACGACGATACATCGTTGCGTATGCGATAGTCCTTTATTATATGAGAACTCTGTCTCAAAATTTTATGAAACGTTGTGAATGATTGAATTCCACTTCAGAGATTTACCACGAATTGAAACAATTGTTTATGAATGTAATTTTTGTTATAGTCTGCGATTATTAATAACGAGATTGTGTATACGAAGTAAAAATTCGAATTTGCTTCAATCACAGGTTTTAGATCGAATTATAATCAACTAACAATTTTTCTCATTTGCAAATATAAACTTGTGAGATTAAATTCAGGTTAACAATGAGGATAAAGTTCGACGCTAGGTATGTACGTGGATGTTTAGGAATCAAGAAATTGACAAGATAGTCTGACTTATTCGATGTCGTCACTAGGAAGATTACAGAAAGAGTGATATTGAGGTAAAACGTTTTAGTCTTATGACCATCCCTCATCTCTACACTCAGTC
>NW_017149415.1:170999-176214 GCF_001652005.2 Ceratina calcarata | reverse complement strand
CACTATTTCTTTTATGTAAGTATAGTAGATAATAAATTAGACTATTTATACATTTGTAGGAAAATTGATTGTGTAAAAAATTCATAGCATGTTTAAAGAATTGAAGGAGATTATTAAATATCATTATTTTAATTGACACCCCACTATTTTGCATAAACCAGTTCACTAATAATAGATCGTATAATATACCCAGCCTGAAAATTAGACGCAAAGGTGAACGAGTGAGTAAGCTGCCCACGAGGTGTGAATAAATGTCCGCTCACCGAGGATCGATATTTTTAATTGCCTAATCACCGGTTTTGTTTCGCGTCGCACCCTGGGAACTCTTCACATGGCTGCCGCCCCAGCGTCATGATATCGCGGTAATCGCTCTAATCTTTTACAAAGTGACGGTGAAACAGCCCCATAAACACGGAGCGCAGTTTGTATCACACCGTGGGATGCGTTAATAGATGCTCCCGATTCCGCGGCTCCCGTGGACGGCCTGCCCGGGTTATAAAACATTGAATTTTGGCTCTGCGCCGAATCGGGGTTATTAATATTAAAAGGTGGTGCGCGGGGGACGAATTGAAAATATATATCTCGCGTCACGCTATCGCGACGTCGCGTCGGGACGGGCAATCACGCGCACGGTCCAAAAGTATTTCAGTCGGAATTTACCGACGCGAATTCAAATTCGTGGTGAACGATGTCTAACGGGTTTCAGCGTCGAGCGTGTCCCGCGATAGATCAGAGAGATGAGTTTCATAAAACACCCGGCCTCGCCTGTCTGTAACCGGTATTAATCATTCGCATTATATTAACGTCGCGGACGGCACGTTAATATAACGGCACGGTGTGTCTAGCATCGGTATTAAGTTAATCTGCCGGAGGGTCTCGTCTTTTGCGCCGGTACTCGTCCGGAATACGAAATTAACGTTCGCTTGAATTATTATAAACTACACGGTTGGTGGTCGAGTTTACACTGCGGACCCGCCCCGCGTAACACCGCCACGTTGAATTGCAATATTTAGATACAGGAGAGGATCCAGAGACGTACATACAGATCCCTGCACTAACGCACGGATATGTACCAAGGGCCGCCGCCGCTGCCTGTCGCGTCGGCCACTTCACTTTGATTTATTATTCAACCGCTCCGCTCCGCCGCGCGGAATTCCGACAGACGTTCGTACTTTGTCGAATGCAGACTACACAAATTTCCATAAGTGATCTTTACCGTAAATATGACGCGTTCTCCCATGGCGAAATTCGGAGATCACCGTGCCGTTGGACGGCCATGATTTCCGTTTTAGGAACTATCTGAAACAATGCTTAACGGGTTGATCGCGTTATCTGAATTGATTAAACGGCCGGTTGAATATAATCCTCGAATTGTTCTCGTACTTCGTAGTTTCCTTCTATCTCTCTTACCGCTGTTCGATCTCAACGCTGAAGCTACCTACAGTTTTTGAACACTAATATAGGGTGTCCCAAAAATAGTGTTAGAGCCGGAAAGAGATGATTCTGGAGATGTTTCTGGACAACAATTTTCTTTAGCAAAATGCAGAGTGAGGAACGGTTTTTGAATTACTAACGAAAATGTGTGACCAATGAAAGTCGGCTGTGGTTGCATTACACGAAAACTGGACTCCCACGGTGTTTCCATTTTATTTTCAGCATGGCTAGGTATTAACCCTTTCGCTATGGACACCGACTATAGTTGGCGGCCGCGCGACGTACTGTGTGTACGGGTGCCGACTATAATCGGCGTCCGAATATCTTTTGAATCTAATAGCTCGTACTGAACTAAATCCTGCATATTTTACATACGAAATAAGAATCTTCGTTTTCTTTCTATTTCTTATAGAACAATTTAAAAAGTGTCATTTAACTGGTGTATGATAGGTTTAGTGTTAAGGACTGTTATATGTATATCGAAATACTTTTCATATACTCAAGATGTCTCATCTCTGATCTTAGATCTTAATCTCTCCGTAATTAGTCACCAATTTCACTATTACTCAAACCGAACATGTCACCTTTCAACTCCCCCTGCTTTCCTCTTACGTTCAAAGTTCATCTTCCGAAACCATTAAGCAGTCCTCCCTCTTGTCTTTAGTCGAGTCTTAGCCTTATTGTTAGCTCTGTCACGGACATTTCAATACTGTCCGCTTGTTTCCTATTCAACGTCGATCTTTAATTGCAAATTATTGTTAGACGACGAACTAATTTAGCATTATTGACATAGTTCTGAATTCAATATTGATATCAAATGACAGAAAAATAAGCCAGTGAATAGAAATTGTGACGTGAACAGAAATTGGGACATTTATTTACTTCGTACAGGACACGAAGATTGATATTATTTCGATACATCAAGTTAGTGTCGTGTCGATCCAATTTCTGGCGGCAGTCGAAACCGTTCGAATATCGGTCACGCACTCCTAGCCGTTCGAAATGTCCCACCCGGTTCCGCGCGGTGGAGAAAGATTGTCGCGCGAGAAAAGGGCGAACGACGTGCTTGAGCGTGTCGCGCGCTCTGGGAACCGCGTTTCCCGGTGGGAGAAGTGGAAACGATATCTTCCCCGACGAGGCGTCGGGCCCTAATGACGTTCGAGCAACTCGGGAACGTGATACCGGGTCCGGGGGAACGGATGTAACCGCGATGAAAAATTGGATGATGGCTTTCCTCTAGCCTGCGAGACCGTCTGGCAACGGTTGCCAGTCGGAAATGCTCGGGCGAAAAAACCTTTCTCTTTCATAATGTCAGCCTTGCTACGCTGCAGTATGAGAGAGAGAGAGAGAGAGAGAGAAAGAGAGAGAAATAGAAAGAGTAGACGACTACATACCCGACCGGAATTCGCGAGTGATTTTCACCGACGACGTCGACTACCGGCGTAGCGCCGCGCCACGTCGTGAAAAGCGCTAGTGTGGATCTCGAGGCTTACCAGTCTCCGCCACTAGTGCTAGCACCGGCGCCGGCTCATATTTTATGGGCCATTCCCTCATTTCGACGATGCGACGGTGTTCTCGAGCGTACGAACCTCGTGATGACGTGCCGTCGCCCGAAATTCTTTCGCCGGATCGGTACGAACAACATCGGCTAATTTGCTGAAGAAGCCTCCCTTCTTGCCAAACCGGAAGACGCTTGTCTCCTTAAACGGCTTACGGGATTCGTTCGTTCGATAACGGCCTACTTTACCGTGTCTCCAGTCTGCTTTAACATATACTCGTATTTTTCTATCGAGTGCTTTTAGATTCTCTGTTGCATATTTAATATGGCATCGCGACGTAAGATGCTTCCAGTTCTAAGTTCGCCAATTGAGCGAATTTACTGCCGTACACAATTCGCTTTTCCGGATGAAAACTTGTGCCAGCCTCAAATCGGATAAAGATGATGGAGAATTATTATTCTACACGTTCTTCTTATGATTCAGGACACGTAATCGAAGTTCTCCAAACTTCTCAATGTCCGCTCGCTCGTTCACTGAATTTATTCTCGCTCAACGTTTCGCACTCGATGATTCTAAGTTGACTTTACCCAGATCTTCATCCTATAGTGTAGAGGGGATCAATTTAAGAGAATATACGTTTATGTAAATTCATTTACTATTGCTTTTTTTTAAATTGTACATGTATGTGGATGTTGGGTTTTCTTAATCTCAAACTGTCAGCTGCCAAATAAACAAATATAGTTTATATTGAACGATTCCAGCCAAGTCATCAGACGCAAGCTACGAACGCGTTTTCTGTCACGTCTTATGTGATATGTCAACTTTCCTCTAGATTTATTACGATTCTAATGATTTATCTACCTAGCAACATCGTGTAGATACAACTATAACTTTTCTGCATGTTTTATTTTTTTATGTGTATTAAAAAGTTTTTAATCTGTGGTATAAATAAATAGTGTTATCAGTACTTCTATTTCCTTGAATTTCATGAACAGCGTTATTTCAGGATCATCTGTCTAACAAGTAACATTAGAATTCTGATATAATAATAGATAATAGTGTTTAGTGTGCTTTTGGTTGATCTAAGTTTATTTAGCGAGCATAGAAGTATGGGGAAATAGCGGAATTTAATATTTATGGAAAACGAATTGTGGTACCTTTACTATGTATACCTGACTATCTACTACGGTATTTCTAAACCGTCCAACTTATATTCCAATCAATACGACTTTACTGTAACCATTTCAAATTATAATTCGCTCAATACGATTTGACGTCTTGCCTCATACACGATCCATTTCCAATTCTCTCCCTATACGAACTCTATTGCTTGAGACGCAGTTCGGCTTACATCGATATCGCTCAATTCCTTACGTAACTCATCTATAGACGGTCCGACACACATCAGTACAATTTATGTTGCTACAGAATGGATTGTGTTACTTAGAAAGCAAAAAGAACATTTGTTGATATATCAAGTATTGTTAAGGATGTATTGGCTATACAGTCAATCCCAAAAGTTTATGCACTTTAGAAACGCATTTTTTAAAAAGAAATCAGACGTCGGAAGAACATTGCTAATAATTTGTCTAACAAGTAACATTAGAATTCTGATATAATAATAGATAATAGTGTTTAGTGTGCTTTTGGTTGATCTAAGTTTATTTAGCGAGCATAGAAGTATGGGGAAATAGCGGAATTTAATATTTATGGAAAACGAATTGTGGTACCTTTACTATGTATACCTGACTATCTACTACGGTATTTCTAAACCGTCCAACTTATATTCCAATCAATACGACTTTACTGTAACCATTTCAAATTATAATTCGCTCAATACGATTTGACGTCTTGCCTCATACACGATCCATTTCCAATTCTCTCCCTATACGAACTCTATTGCTTGAGACGCAGTTCGGCTTACATCGATATCGCTCAATTCCTTACGTAACTCATCTATAGACGGTCCGACACACATCAGTACAATTTATGTTGCTACAGAATGGATTGTGTTACTTAGAAAGCAAAAAGAACATTTGTTGATATATCAAGTATTGTTAAGGATGTATTGGCTATACAGTCAATCCCAAAAGTTTATGCACTTTAGAAACGCATTTTTTAAAAAGAAATCAGACGTCGGAAGAACATTGCTAATAATAAACAACAAAAAAAAAATTTTCGATTTTTCCGAGATTTTTCCAAGGGGTACCCCTTCAATTTCTTCCAAATTTTCGTTTTTGGCCAATAACTCCCAAACCGTTGGACATACGGAAAAATTGCAT
>NW_017149415.1:144007-169671 GCF_001652005.2 Ceratina calcarata | reverse complement strand
TATATATAATTTATTTATTTTCTTTTCCACTACTCTATTTACTCGTTCGAATAACTAAATCGCCGTACGTTTCTATTAATTCACTTTGTACATGGTTTATCAATTGATTAGCTACGGCTCTGTTTGTTCGACCCTCGACGACGCTAATCGGCTAACTCTAAAGCGGTCCAATGATAACATCTGCGCCGCTTCCGTTATCAACCTCCCGGATCCCGGCGGATTCTGGCTATAATTTAAAAGTTGCTAGCCGTGGTCGGCGGTGAGATATCATTTATGGGCCCAAAGCTAATTACGCGACCGAATAAATGGTAGGCGATGAATGAGAAACGAGATCTCCCTTGGTCCGGGAGCAGGGAAACCTCTTTGGACTACTTCCAGTATTACTTTTCCGGTTGTTCGGAGTTGAAAGGCATTACACGATTTCCCTTCTACCATTTTTTCGTCCCCCGACCCACCTCCGGGGGATGAATCTGTCCCCGGGAACCTAAGTCCGTTCGCTATGCAACAAACCACCCTCCGCCCCCCTCCCACCCTCCCACGAGCTCCTCCTTAGGAAATATCCTCACGAGTTTCGAGCTCGTTCAACATTCTTCGATGCACTCGGTAATTATACGCTTAGCAACTTTGCTTTTACCGGTGGTCTACTTATTCGTGAACTTTCGTGGTCCGTGCAACGCTTCGGAGGGTGGCCACCCTTCCTTACCGCCATCACCGGCCTTTTGTCTTCGGCTATTGCCTGTACGCGGTTCAAGGCCTTTCCTACGAAGTGCTCGGATAAAGCACCCGGCCATCTCGCGTGCAGCCCGGTGAAAAATTCAGTCCCCTGCCACGGCGCGGAAGAAAGCCGGTAGAACTGATTCGTTCGATCAAAAATTAAACCTCTGATCTCGCAGTCGGACCGCGTACCACGGCCACTCGCCGGGAAACGAACCGAGCAGCGTTGATTCCGAACGTTCCCCCCCTCTCACGCCACCGGTAAATCATCTCTTTTATTTTTCTCCAATAACTAGGGCTAGGAATTAGGAAATACGAGTTCGTAGAAAATGAGGAGATTTTCGTTGGAACTTGTAACAGGGTCCGGACCAGCCACGGGCGTAAAAGGATTAAGACCAGTTATGAATCCCGGGTAACTTTGCAAGGATGATTTTACATAAAATTCGTGCGAAAGACCCGGTCCCATCCGTCGAGTTCGGAACGAGCCGCGGTTTCTACCTCGTCAAGAAGTTTCGCAATAACCACCGGATACGAACCACGCTTGCACGCTTCCCGTGCGATCTCTCGCGACGGTTCCACCGCTTATTATACGGGAAACGATCAAAACGGGATGTACAGTTCCACGTCTTCGACACAATCCATTAGTTGTTTCATGTTACAGATACCTGAACTATTTAAGTTTAAATTGGTTGTCGTTTAAATAAGAACTATTGAAAATTGTTTGCAATTTTGTAAAATAAATGAAGGTATCAAACGATATTTATGTAAAATCTTGGGTCGATTTCGTTCTCGGGATGTCAGTAAAAATTGTTAAAAATAGTTTATTCAAATCATAATATGCATTTAATAAAAATTATATATATAATAAGATGCACTTAATAAAAACAATAATATTTAATGAAAATTATAATATGCATTTCAATTTTGATAGTTTGTACCATTGGACATTGATTGAATTTTTTATATTCTCTGTAGATATAAAAATACGAATTCCCTTTGTATTTAAATAATCCTCGATATTTTTGAAAATTCATAACTCGGCTTGATTTCGGTTTATTAAATATTTCTATTCTTTGAAATCCTATGCACGATAATTGGACTGCTTTATGCAAAATAAATCCCCTGCAACGTCAATGTAAAAAATGAAATCTAAATAAGAATTTCTTTTGATATTGCAATGTACATTTCGCTTTTGATATTTTGTGTATCACTGGATGTCGAGTGAATTTTATATTCCATATTTTTGTAAATGCATAAAGTCTCCTATCTCTCAATGCATAAAATCTAACGAGAATTAATATGGTTGAATTCAAAAAAAGGGATGCTACGTTTTATTACTACTCGAATTACTGTCATCATATAACTAAAATCATACAATAAATATCCAGAAACGTAATGTACTCGAAAGTATTTGTGTAAAGAAGGGGGTGCATCGCGTCTAATGTCTGGCTAAGGACGCCCTCGACAGCTCGTAAATATTTCAATTGTGACGTGATCCACGACAGATCCCACGCCGGTTTATGCAAAACAGGACCGCGACAAAATAGGGCGTAGCTGGAAGCCGGGCGCTGCAGCATCTGTCTCGTGTCAAAGTTCTTTTCACCGCGAGCAGGACGCCGCACGCCATCCATCCTCGTTGTCTGGCCATGCACGTAATTTTCTCCTTTTCGGCTCGAGGAGGGAGGTCGGACGGGCGCGTCGCTGTGTCCAGCCGAGCGAGTACACACTCGCGCCGTTTTAAAGCGGCGATGTACCGTGGAATTGGGTTCCGGGTCTGGAAATACTCTTACCGGGTCCCGCGGAATCGTCCCCGTTGGCAATGCGCAGCAACGGCTCGTCTTGCGGCTTTACCACGTTTTAGTCGATTAAGGGTCGTTTCGGTCTCGTTTGTTTGATTACTCGGCTGTCCACTGGTTTTATTTCACGGAATGGAAAATTGAACGCCCTTCGCGCGCCGGATTTACCTGCGGG
The DNA here is from genome assembly GCF_001652005.2 of Ceratina calcarata. Lineage (NCBI taxonomy): Eukaryota > Metazoa > Arthropoda > Insecta > Hymenoptera > Apidae > Ceratina > Ceratina calcarata. Next base: position 166,986 of record NW_017149415.1, on the reverse strand, counting down.
TGTGAGGTGAAATTGCACGAGCGTTCCGTTACGGGCGATGAACGAAGGAAAACGAGCTTCAAACTATTTCAAAGTTTGTCGTGAACCTTCCCGTTGAAAGTTGCACGAGCCCTTAAATAAAAGCAATGAGAAATCATTGAAATTTTAACAGTTAATATTACATTAATGTAAGCAAGACAGACAGGAAAATTATTATACTCAAGTTTATCTACTACGGTTTATTGTTGTTGGTTTACCCCAAGAATACCAGGACTTGCTAGTGATATTATAATACAACTGGAAATACCTCATCCCTTTAATAGCAACACAGTTCCTTGATCGAATTCAGTGTTTCGTATGTATTTTTCTTTACGAGTTTCAAAGGTATCAGTAAAAGGAATTTTGATGTATCCAGGTTGTTCGAATAAGTACTTATTTTGGTTAATGCAGATCTTATATTTGTTTGAATTTCATTTTTCTGTTATTTACTCTGACTACAGTATAAATTTGATTTCCATGAGAAATAAATATTACTTTCAATAGGGAAGTAGGGTTCGATGCATTTTGGTTGTCGTTAAAATATCAGGTCAGTAATTAAATGAAAGAATGACGTGTATATTCAAGAAAATTTGAAACTCTTGTAATTTATTCCTCAAACGAGTTAGGTTTTATTCAGTTAAATTCTATCGTTCTTGCATTTCCTCTTGATCTCATCTATTGAGTTAATGCAACACTTCTTCCCATTCTCTTGACAAGAATTAAACAAAAATACGAGGCGAACTTTCGCAGCGTTTTCAACCACAAGTTTAACACTTAGCTAATCAAACGTACTTAATTGATAAATCCTTTGACAATATATTACACTTTTTAAGAGTGACAAACATCTTTCGGTATGTCTCGTCGTTCGGAGTTTAAGTCGCCGGCACTCAGCGTGCACGTGCTGAAACCTGAAACTCGTATCGCAGTCGCATAAAGGTCGCCCGGAAGGGAGCGATAACGGTATCGCGTCTGCTGGGAAGCGGAGGAAAAGGGTCGGGAAGCGCGAAAAGCCACCGGGAGAAAGTTTCCAGCTCTCGAGCGGCTAACGACCGTCGAAAGCGGCCGATGTCGGTTTCTCTTGCACACGTGTTACCAGAAACCGGCGTTGGTTGCCATTGAAACCGCGCAGAGACGAGAGCCGGGTGTCTATCAGCGGACGTCTAACTACCACGCGCTCTCGCTCTCTTTTCCTCCTCTCCGCTTCCATTGTCGCGCTGCTGGATGGGACCGCGCGATTCGCGGTGCGCTGCTGAAGCGCGGAGAGAAAAAAGGAATTGGAGGAAAGAGTAAAGAGCGGAAGGCGGGGAAACGAGGGAAAAAAAAGAGCCGGTGAAACGGTATCGAGCCGGGTGGGCCCACGGTTGTTTCCAAATCGATGCATAAAGAGAGTGGAAGGACGGGCGGTTGGTCAAGGGACGAACGAGGACGGAAGGGAGCGGCGGGAAACCGTGGAATTGTTCCGTCGCAGCGGTCGAGCTGAGCGAAACGGAAAATGGAAAAAAAGGAAGGAAACGAAAATCCGAAGCGGGGAAAGTTTCACAGCGCGAAACTCCCGGACCAACTAACGACCATCAAAAGCACCCACCGTCTTTGGGTGGGATCGATCTCCCAACTCCCGTCGTCTCCTTATCTTCTTGGAATAAATACTGGAAGAATACCCTCTTGAGAGGCGGCTACGCTAGAATTATTCCCGTCGTTCCATTATCATTAATCGCGCTCGTAAACTGCCTACTCTCCCATCCGCGCGGAAGAAGAAAAATGATGCGAATGTACCGAGTTCTGGGGAGCTGTTGAAATTGTCGGGTCGATCTCGGTGATAATAATTCATGAGACGCCTCCCCCCTTATCCCCCCATACCCATTCCCCAGCCCGTCATCCTTCCGATCGCGTTTCGCTGCTCTCGCTGCCTGGGAGGCAACCGAACGTAGAAATTCCACGGCATGTTCCGTCTGTTTTCCAATCTAACGCGCGGTTCCTCCAAGGAGGCTAGGAACGTGTACGCCTCGCGTTGCGGTTCTGCCCGCTGGCTTTGTTCCGCGTTTCTCGACCGAACCAGCGACGGAATTATTTTTATCGACTATCGAATACCTTGACCTGAAAACGGTTTCGACACACGTACATTCATATATATATATATATATATATATATATATATATACATATATACAATTTTCACCCTCTCAAATTCCATTACAAATCCCCAATAAATAATTTCATCTTCGATACACACAAGGTAACACTCGTACATTGTAAAGAGTACAAAGGGAAATAAAATATGAACTGCGCGAGTCGCGAGCTGTTGAATAAAGTTTACAAAGGTGACATGACCCGCGACGCGGCTCCTCCGGGTGTGCAAAGGGGAATAAAATTTTCTCACCACGGGACTGTATCAACAGGTTCATTAAAACAACCAGTGATTCTTGAAAACGTGGCCGCTCTCTCTATTCTGGCGAACAAACGAAGAAGGAGCGCAGTGAGTGTCCAAAAACAGAGCGCGCGGTTAAAAAGCTGCGCGGGAACGACCTGCCGGGTTGGAACGCCCCTTCTTTCGCCTGCGCTCTCATTTTCCCCTCATTTCTTCTGTTTCCCCCTTTGTCGTCGGCGATCGTAACTCGGCAACAAGATAACACGCCCGAGCGGAATTAACCAGCTCCGGGATCGTCTTCCCTGGCAAACATCGGCTTATCGCGACAATTTATGCCTCGTCTAATTTAGCAAAACAACCATCGTCTACCATTATTCTCGCTTTAATGTCCCGATGAATTAAATCATCGCCGGTGGGGGTGAGGGTTCACTATACTATTTAATGCCTCCGTCAGATAGACGGACATTAACTAACAATTATTCAAGCTACCGACAAATTCCCGACATCGATCAACCGTATTCTGCTTCTGTGCTAAACCCAGCCTTCATTCATTTTCCTCTCGAGTTCGACAGCACAGAACACAGAATCACGCGTAGCAATTATTCCCTCCCGTCATACAATTAATTGGTATTAGTTCATGATTCGTAATTTATTTATTCCTACACGGGTTTTTAAAACCGATGTTAATTAGCCTGGCAATTAATTAGTCTCGTTAATATTTCTATATTAATGAAAGGTTATTACTGTAAATATTTCGTGGAAAGTAAAACGTTCGTAATGCCGATTATAAAAAATGAACACATGAATATTTTATATTGCACAGTCGACTTTTCTCGAGACTTGCAGTATATTTATTAGCAGATAATTGAGCGAATCAATAATTGAGAAAAACCGTAACAAGTCGGACCGTTTTAAATCCCACGTTAATCCCAGAGAAGGTTCCTCCGCTGCCTTTTGCCGCTCTTAATGGGCTGATGAAACTTCGCTAATGAAGAATTAAATCCTAAGTAATCAAATCCGTTCCGGTTGAGCTCAGGGAATCGGAAGAAAGTTACCACTGCCGTAAAAAGTGATAAGGGAATCTAGAGCCGCCTGGGCGATGGGAGATAAGCGAGGGGCTATCTAGCGCGTTCCTCGGCCCGTTAGAATTTTCAAGCGCGGCCCGGCTCGAAGACGGGTGGGCCACTACCGCGGCAACGAGTTAATATGTTTTTTTTAAATTCCTTCCGCCGAGTACATAAAGCATCGCGACGTGAGAACGTCGGCTAAGTGAACGGGCGGTTTTCCGGGAACGGTCGCTGCTATAAATTCGCGCTATGAAAGAGTAAAAGAAAAACATCCCAGGGAAAAAATTGCAGAACGCGACGGAGAAAAAATAAGGGTAAAGTGGGAAAGAATACAAATGACAGAAACGAGGAAGAGGGTTAAACCTGTTTTTTTTTCTCTCCCCTCCTTTAATCTTACTACGCAGGAATACGTAATATATTCAGTCCGGGCAATGAACTATCTAGACTCTGTTGAAGTATACATTTCATGATTTCCGTACAGGTACGCGTATCATGCAAATCCGCGTTTAATTTCCTGGATACGACTAATCAAAATTCCGAACGACAAAAATAGCCGGTGTACCAAACCAACCCCAACCCGCTCCCTCTGTACCGCACCTAGGGCGAGGGTTTAATTATCAGGGCGGAGGGGGACTCATTTTCTACGTGGTCGCACCTCGCTGCAACGAAATAAGAGACTTCTCCCCCGCCCTTCCCGCAATGCAGATATGACCGAATCGTATTCTCTCTCGCCGGACTCTTCAACACTCTCCATTCTTCCAGCGGCGCCTCTCCTCTCTCCTCTCCCCGAGCATTATTCGTGCTCGTAATTCCGAGACAAAAGGCAAAGACGTGGCCCGGGTGAAAGAGAAACGACGCCGCCGCGACGGAAAGGGACACCATAGAATAATAATGTTACCCGTTGACCGAAGGCAAAGACGAGGTTCGTGGGTTTGAACGTGTCCGCGATCAGAAGCGACTCTTTCTCTTTGCTAATTGCGAAACGGTTCTGATATTCCGCGGGCTAGGTTTTTCGCTAGCAGAGCTCGTTTGAACAAGGAGCCACTAGGGCATTGTTGAATTCATGGGCTGGCTCACCGTTCTACGACGGGACTATATTGAATTATCCGCTCTCCTTTCATCGCACACGTTACCGATTAATTATGAATTACAGTCAGCTTCGTACTTCTGCCCTTTGATCCCGTCGAAATTGAACGTATTAGCTATCACCGAGCGACTGCTGCAGTCGTTTTTAAAGTGCATAACGATCAAATAATTCGAACTCATTCACCCTCCATAAAATATTTAATTACAAAGTAAGTAACCATTTTATTAATTTAATTTTCACATTGAATTTATCTCTAAAATTATTTTTACCCGCGCGAGAGAACTCGAATTGGCGTTCCTAGTCTACATGTCCATTATTGTCACGTTTATTTCGCCTCGAAAAACGGCTGTTTTTAAACGAGAAAGATAAACGCTACGAGTAACTGTGTCCAGCGTGAATGAAGTAATGGAAAAGGGACGATTTTAAAATAAATGATGGTTAATCAACGGTTGAATTCAATAGGAATGATATTCAACGGTTGCACTGGAACATTTGACCGACCGGGTGGTATGCAACGCGCCCATTAAATCGTGTTTTCGACGTTTACTTAATGTCGCGTTTAATATTTAGTTTTCTATTACGAATCGCGGCCGTCTGGTTCCCACGTTTCCGTTCATTATTTCGAATTGTCGCTCGTTCAAAATGCACGCACCCCCGCGTAATGCATCCACACGTACCTACAGGCCAGTAGAGTTATAGTTAACAGGATAGATATAAAATTATTTATATAAAAAAAGTTTTTAATACACCACGTTTTTAAAACGGACTAAAAAGTATAAAGTAATTATAAAATACTTGTAAGATTTAAAACGAAAAACGTGGACTGCATGCAATAGATAATTAGTTTTTGCTTATTCGTCTTAAATCTTACAGGTATTTTATAATCATTTTATACTTTTTAAAAACGTTTTAAAAACGTGGTATATTAAAATTCTTTTTTATTCAAATAATTATTTTCTGCTTTTCAGTCCGAAGCAAATTAACATTGCATTGTAATCCAGTTCTAATGTATGTTTAAAATTTCAAGTCTCTAGCTCATTGGGAGGGTGCTTTAAAGTCAATTGCAAAATTTATACCGAACAGACAAACAGACAAGCGAGCAAATTAATATTGCATTATCATCTAGTTCCAACCTATGTTTAAAATTTCAAGTTCATCTTGGTCGGCTCTAGCTCATCAGGAAGCTAGTTTAAAATCAATGGCACGTACCGAACAAACAGAAAAGCAAGCGAGCTAATAAAAACGTAGTAAAAACGAATTTGATTCAGACTTGTATTAAATTATTGCATATCAAATTTTTTAAACGCACCTGATGTAATTCTGACAAAGTATCATGTATTTAATTCCTATACTTGATTATAGGTTTCTAAATGATTAAATTATTTCATTATTGCAGATTTATTAAAGATTTGCAAGCTATGAAAGTAAATGTGAACGCTGCGTTTACAATTCTTGTATTTCCGTCGGACAGTTAACGAGTAAAGGTTATAAAAATGCAATTACTGTACTGGCTAATTACGTTCCAGTCTCTTTATTAGAAATCTCTATGACTATACAAGACTGATTTATGATAGTGACGAGTGAGACGAAAATTAAAAAATGTTTTTCGACGTATAAATTCAAGCTTGAAAAGCAATATTATTTATTAAAAGAGTATGGATTATAAAAATGCAATCACTGTACTAGTTAATTGTACTCCAGTCTCTTTATTGTAAACCTTTTTTGCTATATCGACAAATTTATAATAGTGAAGAGTGAGGTAAAAATTAGAAAATGCTTTTCACCTGAAGGAACGAAATCATTTATTAACTTTTGAATACATATTAAAAAATGCAATCACTTTTCTGGTTCATTATATTCCAATCTGTTTATCATAAATCTTTTTAACTACACAAGACAGATTTATGGTAGTGAAGAGCGAGATAAAAATTAAAAAACGTTTTCCAACTTGAAAATCCAAGCTTGGAAAACCGAATGAATTTGGATGTGCGTCAACCCGGAATTTATGAGAAGCATGTCACTAATTTTGTTCCAAAGCCGGGAAACTAGTGGCTAGGAGCGTACGTAAAACAGTGACTGTGTTTCGCATTAAAAATCAATCCACCTGCGCCAGGTGCATTCCAGTTCTCCCGTTGGCTTCTATTTGCGCGCGGCAAATATTATCCCGACTTGGACTCGCGCAATCCCGCGTACGTGGCATAATAAAAAACCAAAATAGAATTTTGCAATCCTCGAGCTGCCCCCTCGGTATTATATCTCGCAGCCGATTTCGGCTACCTCCCACTGTATGCATTTCTATCGTTGTGTTCATAAAGTATTCAAGCCGGAGAATAAAATTTGCACGAGAGGACAGGCGTTCCGTAAAAATCGAGAACTTTTACTCTTTTCTCTAATGCTTGGCCCGCGCAATTTTCCACCGCGAGTTAACGCGCCATCGCCGTCCAAAAATCAAAAATCCTCCAGCATTCTCCAATTCTTCCCGACAATTTCCCCTCGAGCCTGTCTCTCTCCCGGAATGGGGATAGAATAGGATGAAAATCCACGCGGTACAAAATTTTTCAGTTTACCCAAAACGCTTGGGAAAACACAGTAACGGGAATTGAGCGTAACTTCATCAACTAAACTCCGTTTCGCATCCTCCCTCTCTCTTTCTGTCTTACTTTCTCTCTCCTTTCTTTTGCGAAGTCGTTGCACGGGTATAAAGGCAGGGAACGAACCGAGCAGGGGTGGCGGTTTGAAACCAGCCCCGGAGCTTCGTGTTTCGTAAGGGATCGCTTTTAAGACGTCGCATCTTGGAAAATACTATTGTACGCGCGCGGCAAGGACGATATTTTACGTGGTAAGTCTCCTCCAGCTCGTTTATCAGGACAGCCATCCCGGATGAATGACGGGAAGCCGCGGGTGGAAGGGTTCGAACAGGCCGTTGCGGGACCGGGCGGGGGTGGGTGGTTCGGGGGGTTTTCCCTTTGACAAGGGAACACGGCGTGACCGCGTGAAAAACAAATTTAATCGCACCGTCAAAGCTGGGGCTGGCTGCCTTTCATCGACGTTCTTCGCCTCATTTTTTTTTTCCGCCGCGTCGTCGCCGTCTCCTTGGATATTCATGAAACGGCAGAGATCGCGATTGAACCTGGCCACGCGCCTTTAGTTTATATCGCGACAACAAGCTGGTGGAATAAGAACAACGGGCTCGAGCGTCAAAGGAGTTCGTTTCCATTTTTGTGATTCACGTGATTTAGCTACAAAGAGACGTCACAGTTGTTCAAAAGGTTGGGACACGTTTCGCGTTTTATAATTTATTTCTGAGCGAAGGGAGTAAATGCGAAACGTGAAAATTTTTTATTAATTGTTTGGGATCTTAAATGCAAAGAAGATGCAGAATACAGTTGATTTTAAGCGACTCCTTAACGGGCAATAAGACTTTATTAAAAATGAAAAGGAATTAACACGTCTGCCTCTCTTCGAGTCTCGTCGACAACTGCTAGGCTTGACAACAGCAACGACAACTGCCAGTCTCGTTGTCAATTGCCTATCTTCATAAAAGATTGTTTATTTTTTTGGGATTTTGTGTATATTGTTTCTAGTGGAGTGGCTGGTATCGATCAGTATCGAGGACGCTACATTTTCAAAAACTATCGGTCATAGCATGTTTTTTTTTTTTTTTACTCGGAACACGGCAAACACGTGAAATTTTTTTACAAAATATTCGCAGCTTTATACAAGTAATACGCCCCGCTTGTTACCATATTGAAATACACCACGAATTGGCACCGTTCGGTGAAGTCAGCCTCGTGTACTTGTTGTTTTAACAAGCAAAATACAAAGTTAGTTAACGAGACTGTGCGAAATGATTAATTGTTTGTATTTGGTTATTTAAGCTCGCCTCTGTCTGTAAGAGATTGTTAGCGACTACTGAAATTGTGCAGTTTGAGCCAATTCTTGGTCAGCTTCGGCTAATATTGATTTCCCATAAGAGGACAAGATTCAAAAAGAATAATAAGTCTTCTTTTTTCAATGCTCGATGTAGTTTCGATGCTGCGGGATTTTGACATCATTTTGATATTTCAAAATGGAAACAAATAAAATATTCGAGGTAGGAGAAAATTGTATATGAACTTTTTGCAGGTAATAGCAGTACGTATAACTTTTATTTAAAGTATTTTATGAAATTTTGAGAAAAAAGAAATTTTTATTTTTCCGAGACTTCAGGATTTACGTAAACTATCGACGCTAGCGAAAAATGTTTCATACAAAAGTTGTAGTTCTAATTGTCAACTATAAGTAAGGTTGTAATTAAATTATTAATAACTCTGAAACGGTCAACTTTACGAAAAAATGACAATAGACCTCTTTTGTTTAAAATGACCCAAAAAACTTAAAAAAAATTCATTCGGGTAAAAAAAGCAATTTTAAAAAAAATTCATTGGAACTTTGTGTGAGATTTTCATCCGGCAAACTTTTGATCCTTGTTCCTCAAGGTGAATATGCAAAAAAGTCGAATGAGGAAATACTTGCGAGGTTTTCGCCTTTTCTATTATTAATTCACTCGATATGTATATATTTGAAATCTGCCAAATGATCGTGACTGAAGAGAGGAAACGCGTGGAATGAACAGGCGTCGTTTGTTTCGGATTGGAATGAAGAATGTAAAACACTCAGTAGATTTATGAGGCTAGGTAATGCTAGACGATGCGCGAAAACCGTTTAAACCGGACGCAGCGCTATGCCTCTAGTGATGTTGAATATCCTCCATTCGTATTTAACGGATTAAACGCGAATCAGGAATAAAGCTTACTGGATGCAGAGAGTATGAGGGGGGAAGAAGTATGGATTGGAAGCTGGCGTGCACGGTGATAACCCGACAGATTGGGACAATGTTCAACACATATAGTCGCAGTTGCGCGCAGCTTTATATTTATCAGAAAAACGATATACGTACTTGTGAGCTCGATGAACCGTGGAAAATCGTAATTAAGCCTTTTGTCCGAGTCTTGATTGTCGCTTTTTCAAATTCGTTAGATCTTTCATTCAGCGAACCCTCTGTACTATTAGCATTTCGTTATCGAGGAGAAATCCTCGTCGAGTAGAATTTTCTGTATTTAAACAAAGTTATTAAATAAATATTAACGATGTATAATGAAAACTTTTTAATTACATGTAGGTAATGGTTATTTTCGCTTGCCTTCTAGAGTCACAATAAAATATTGCGAATAAAGTAGTAATTTGAACGGGATTTAATTCAATGGGTAATTTTCGTAATGGTATATGCATACGTGTACATACACACTCGGGCTCTGGATCTTGGATCGATAATGAAAATCTCGCAATAAAGCTAACAATGTTTGCCCGCTCTCGAATGCTGACTCGACTTCGTTACTCAGCGGCAATTGTTTGAAAAAATCGCGCCGGACACGATAAATTTTTGCTCCCCTTTGTGTACTCGCCTTCCCCGTCCAGCCCGTGAGCCCAGTCGTCCGCGGTTTTCCTATCTTACGGTGTGCCTCCTATTGACGATGTTTTATCGTAATCTCCGGGTTTCTGGCGTGCGTTCTCGACGGCCGCGTGTCCCGGACTGCCCCGTCAAAGGGACAAAGAATCGCGTGCGGCTACGGGTTCAGAAGCGAATTAAATACCACGAAATGTCTCTTCCGCGAGCGGCTGATGGATCCGAGAGAAATACGCGGATGAAAGGGGAAGAAAGCAGGAAAAAGCGAGGCAGTGGAGAGGTTTGCAGTCTGCAGCTATTTTTTTCTGCTAATGGCGGACAGAGAGGCTCTCACGAGTGCGAGGCTAGAGGGTTAGAAAGCCGGTGGAGGACCGTGGGCTTAAATAACGCCGCGCGGGTGGACGGGGGAAGAAGGAAAAAAAATGGGGATATGTATCCCAGCGTAGCTGCCGGGGATAGTTCGACTTGCCTCGATGCTGTTGAATGATACCGGTCGAGAGTTTGACGACCGGTAATTTTTAATCAGTAAAGCCTCCTCCGGTGTCTATAGATACTCGTGCGTGTATGCATGTATGTATGTGTGTATGTTCGCGCATAGATTTCGATGTGAGGCTCGCCTCTCGCCACGCTATGCCGATTCCCTCGAAAAGGGGCGCTAGTCGATGATAAACTCGTGCTCCATGCATATCCGCTTTTCACCCGGGAATCCTGATTCATTCCTTTGCCGTTCGTCTCCTTGGAATCCCAGTCATTTCGTTATCGTGCGGATTATTTCGCTGAGAGCACAATTTGTGATCCAATATGCCCCGCTTTAGTAATTGCCCTAAACGATTCCGAGAGTTATCATAAGAATGGGACGACTTTTTCTATTTGTTCAATCATAAAAACAAAATGAAACATAGGGCAGATGTACTATTTATAGCCAATAACTTATTTGATCCATCTGTATCATATTTGGTGATATGGACCAACTTTTCACTTTTCCGAATGATGCGAATGAGTTAAGTATTCTATAGGCATGATTTAAATCCCTATAATCTCAAAATTAAATTACTATGGCGACTAAATCTCAATAAATTTTGTTTAACTTCCTTCTTTCCGCACTTTTAAAGGAATTTCATCTAAAGCACTGCTCCTCCTCATGTCTCAGGCTTTTTTGAAAATTCTTTCCTAACTTGCTACTAATAAGAAATCCAATATACACTGATATACTTATCAAGAAACATAATAAATTGCTAAATCATTTAGAGTATAAAGAGTGTTCGGAGGGACTCTATATCAAGTCAAATTGCAGGCATTAGCTTATTTAACATTAGAATTATCAGCGATTGTCGTATATCTATTTTTACCGGAGGAGTCAAAATGACTTGTTTCTCAAATAAATAAGTCATAACAAAAGACAGCAATTTTTACGTTTTAATCAGCGAAAATTTAATAATAAACTAATAATGATACTAACAATTTAATAACAATAATTTTCAAAACAATTACGCTTTTAACATTCCTTCCCTGGGAGTCAAAATAACTCATTTCGCTATATGGAGGTATACTGCATAAAATTTTACTTGGCCTAAGGACGTACGGAGAAAATCTTTCCTCATGAAATCGAAGCTATCACCATAATTGTATGCTTTATAATGTTTCTTTTACAGTTATATTTCACTAAAATCGTTGAAATCACCACAAATGGTACATCAACTTTGTTTCAAACGGTGGTTTGAAATTTTATGAACTTGCAAATAAAAGTTAATTGGCAATCGGGGCGACATAAATTCATTTGTGTTTTATTAAGAATACTACGAAGATATTACATCTGATTTTTAGTGAGATGTATACTCATTGGCGCGTTGATCATCGCGTTAACGGTCGAGCATCGATCCCGTGATCGACGACCTGTTAACGAAGTTGTTAACGGGCAGTGAATTGTGCGGTCGTCGGGTTCACTCGTATCTTTGCGCAGAATCAATTGAATTATTGTTATGGTCGCGGCATGCTCTATTACGCGATCGTCGAAACACCGTTACCGTTACGTAAAACAGATTACCGGTGGTCGTTACTCACGGGGGCGAGCAATTTTCCAAAAAACTGAATCGCAACAGTAACATTCGGAGAAATCGAATTTCAAAGTTTTTCAACGAAACCGTTTAGAAACTTAGCCAGGCGACGATCGATTAAATCGAACGGAAACGAATTCGCGTTAATTAAAAGCTTATTTGATTACTCAATAGCTGCGGCTGGCAAGTTGGGAATGACCAAATTAATTTCATGCTACGGGTCGGCCTTACGTTAAGGCGAGCTTAAAGCTTTGCGACTCCCGGGGCTCCCCAGTGCTACGAGCTAAATTCTCTCCTGTAATAGTTGTTAGGGTCTGGTGTTCCAGCCCGGTGTGGCCAGCTAAATAAATTTGTTATACACAATCGGTACGATGCGTGGGTAGTCAGTTATCCCGACTGGCAGACGGGTAATCCGTTCCGATAAGCGGTTTTTCGGATAATCTGTCCGGGGGGAATCAAAATTGCAAATACTGCGATTGCGGGAAGTGTTGCCGAATCACGCTGTCGCACTTACGTTGCGAATAATCACGCCAATCTCATTAGCAGTTTATTTGAATGTGTACGAAAAATTAATCAGAGAAACGAAATGGAAAATCGAATCGGAAGTGTAATTCAGCCAGTGATGCTGCGAGCCAACAATTTTTCAAGCTTCTATTTATTTCATGCAATTAATCAGAAAATTGAGTAAATCGAGTATTCGTCATTTAATGAAACGAACGATTGATTTATCTACTGAAACGTGTGAGTGTTATTGGGGAATATTATTTGCTTTAAAGCTGTAAAGCCACAGGCTTTTCTAAAGCTTTTGTAAAAAGAATGATTTTCTTCAACGCGTTTTCATTTATTGTATACGAGTCACGCGATATTGTCGAATTTCATTTTCGCGAGTTACCCCTTTCACTCGATTCCCGGAATTTCCAGGTTTATGGCTACGCGCTTTAAAGTAAACATTGTCACATTGGCTCGTGGCCCTTCCCATTCGTTAACCAGTTTTTCGTTTATCGTGCAATTGAGCTATCGTTCTGATCCGCACTGTCTTTCGCTTAATGGTAATTGTTAATTAAGTGTTTCTGATATTTCCTGTCTTATCACAACTGTAAGATTATATCTTCAATTAAGAATTTGTATATTATAATCTACGTGACGTATTATACAAACGTGTATTATAATTTAGTTTTAATGGAATACATAACCATTATTTTGCATAGATTTACCAATTATTATTTAATTAAAATTGAACATCGCCCTTTGTTTTATCTAGAATGGAGCGTAAAACAATTTGGTAATGGAGGCTCCTCGTTCAGTAATCGATGTTAAACTTGGGAACGCCGTCCTGTTTGCCGGAAGCATACGCGACGATTACAACCAAATCGAAATTAGCGCGTAAGTTCGGCAATTATTTTATTAATAAATTTGTCCAGCGGTAAGGAAACGGGAGTTTGTAGTGGATTATATGTTGCAACTACGAAACCAATCTAAAGTTTCGGATTTGTGTGCGTACCGGCAGATTGTTAAATTTACATAACGTTAAAGCCACTGGGGTACATAATTAAATTTACGTTACATTAAATGCAACAAGTAACATGTGCTTGATTCTTCGGCATCAGTTTAAACGCCACGTCAGGGAATATTTTTTAGAAATTTCGTAATTACAGTATGTTTATAAACGGGTTAAATTGGTGAATGTGTTTAATTAGAATCCTTTCATGCTTTCAGTTCTGGCAAATCTGTAAATAGGCGATTGGTTAAATATACTCGTACCAGTGTGTACACTAGTTTATTGAAAGAAATATTATATTTGTATCTAGTTCGATTTTATTGGATTTCTGTTCCACTGCACACTCTCGTGGTCACCATTTCATAATTCTTATATACTTACATTATTTGATGTCTACAGTTTTGGCAAATCTTTAAATAAGCGATTGTTTGAGTATATTTGTACTATTGTGTACACAAGTTTATTTAAAGAATATCATATTTGTATTTATTGTGGTTTGCACTGTCAAACTTGATTGCAATCTCTCGCGTATATAATTTCATGAGTTTTATAATTAAATGTTTTTATACAGTTTTAGCAAATTTTTAAATAAGCGATTATTTGTATTTATACTATTTTTTATTTATTTAAAATCATCTATGAAATATCATACTTCTATTTAATTTGATTTTATCGAATATCAAACTTGATTGCAATCTCTCATGTATATCATTTCATAATTTAATCAAGAACATTTATTTTGATTATTAAATGGAATTGAATTTCGCGATATCTGATAATATCATGAAGCTACATAAAATCTGTCGTGTGTTTGATCTCGGTAAAACGATTGTTCATTGTAAATGAGTCTTGGCCGAAGACGTATCCGTTTACGGTTTTTCCCGGGCTTCCAGCTGGTTGCCACGGTTGAATAATTTCGAAAACTCGAGAAACAGCGCAGCTAAATTCTCGACAAGTCTAGAACAGACGCGCGTTTCCGAGCGGGGCAAAAACTCCATCGGGAATGTAGTCGATTTGCGACACGAGGAGCCGTTGCCCACCTCCTCCCAACCCCTCCGCCCTTTCTTCGAAAGGAATTTTCTCCACGGTTCTTTCCACCGTTTTTTTCCCTTCTTTTATTAATCGAATCCCGTCGCGACAATTCCCCCGCTCCTAGAAGAAGTTTCGCGAACGACAGTGGACCCCGTGGCGTCAATAAAAACCGATCGTTTGTGTCTCCCTCGAATATTACCCTCGAATATTAAGAATGCTCGAAGCTACTACCAGGGATCGTTTAACTATGCATAGCGAATCGCGACCTATTGACAAAATTGCCCATGCGAATGGCCCCTCGATTCTCTCTGGGCGAGGGCGGCGCAGAGCTCCGAGCCAGTTTTCGTCCGCGTAATAAATAACAATCAACTTGATTCAGTTCGAATTTCTGTTCACTGGGACCGGATGAAAGATGCGTTTAAGTTATTAATACCTGGCGAACGCACGGTATGTAATTTAATTAAAAGTTTACGCCCGGGGTAAGACTTATGAAAATTTACGGGCCGAGTTACCGCGAAAATTATGCGGATAAGAAACTCGTCCGTGGTACAATTTTGTACCGACCGCCCCCGCTGTTCATAGTATTAAAAATTCCGCTCGCGAAATAATCAAGGTTCGAAAACCCGGCGCTGAAGCGCGAGGGTGTATTTGCAGTGGCCGGGTGGAAATTTTCTACGAGGACATATATGCGTGCACCGAGACTGCCGAGCGGATGGCCGAAAGTAATGAATAATTTCTCGCCAGCGTATGAATAAACAGACCGAGTCGTGGGAAGAGCGCGAGGGTTTTCTGCGGGGGTGAATTAAAAGGCCGGCCACACACTTTAGCCGCGTTTGGAAAGGAAGAGAGGATTAAAATATTAAACGAACTCGCAGTTTCCGATGAAAATAGCAGCGTACAAAAGGGAGACGAGAAAGGGATTGGCGCACGGGTAAGAACACGCCGGGGGGAGTGGAATGCGCGGGGGTGGCGGTCGGAGGGCGGATAAGGAAATATATTTGAAGAGAAATCGTGTTTCACGGTTGGCAAGATTTTTGTGGCGAGTTCGAAATTGCTCGAACGGAGCAGCCACGCATCTTCGACCCCCAGCTTCTATCCGTCCCGCGGCAGGCACTGGCTTCCGTACGACTGCCAATACTATTTGCACGGCCTGTAGGCACCTCCCCTTTATGGCACATTCGTTCTTTTATAGAGACAAAGGCACCCTCTCGTATTTTTCCTCCGATTCCTCTCGTCTTCCTTTTTGGACTCTTCACGGTTCATCCGCGGGATTACGCTCGTCAGTCGAACGAACCGTCCGTACACAGACGTCGAACGGAAACGTCTCTGGATTTTATGTTTCGGGATATTTTTCGTTTACTCCCGAAACGTCGCCAAGTGATTTCTTCTCGTTTAATCAAATATTCACGATTTCTTCACATATGAAATTTTAGACTGCTGCTGCTGCTGCTGCTGTTGTATGGAAACAAACGAATTTCCATATTTCGGTCAGACTTTTTTGTCTCAACTCACACACCAAAGCCAATTGAAATCTTATTCGGGATAATTTAACACTAGAAAGACTGAAACTTAGTATATACCTATATTGCCCAAAAGCAGTCAAAATGACTGCATTGTGAAAGAATAATGTGTAAAGAAATTTGTCTAAAATTAATTTTTAATATTTTTTATATTATTTACAGTCATATAACAAGTTATTAGTAAATGTTAGCAATAAAAAAAATTTACTTCACTTGGGAAAATAAATAATTTTTGCATTATTATTTTTTACATTTGCCCAAAACCAGTCAAAATGACTTCCTTGGGCAATCTAGTGTTAAAATAACGAAAATGTGGATCTATTCGAGTTCACTGTTTTTGTTAATATCATGCAATTCTCTTGCGGAACTTACATATATATACAAAATACATGTAGTGTGATACTGAGCATAACCGGAACACAGTAATTCGTTCCGCATAGGAGGGTGACGAATCGTTTTATGATACGCCAACTGCGAGCTGGGCCAATTAACTTTGGTCCATTAAAGGGGCAGTTCTCGCTAGAGGGGACAAACGAGGGACTCGGAACGATAATGGAGGAAACGAGTAAACCGGCGAATAATTGGAGAACAGCTCGGTTACGTTCGGTTCTCGATCGGCCCGAATAATCCGCCGAAATAATTCCCACAGTTATTAGGTTCGTGCATACGAAACGTCGTTTTCTTTTAACGCAGCAGCAACTCTAATTTGGCTGGACTTCGTTTCTGGGAAATTTATTTTTTCTGTCAATTTTGTCTTAACATTGGATAATTGGAATTCTTCTCGAGATTTATTTATAATAAGGGTAACTGCGATAAATACATGGTTTTATATGATTTTTTTAAGTTTGAGATGAATTAAATCTTCCAAAATATTTCTGATATTGAGATAACTTTTTTGCATAAATGAGATTAAAATTTAGGAAGCACATAAGAATTTCAGAATCTTTTTTTCAACGAATGAACTCCTAAACCCAAAAGTAATCTTTTTTGCAGGATATTTCATACACATATGTGACTAAAATAGACCTTGAGTGAAAAAGAAGGGTTTCTTGAAAATAAAGTTTGACCCTAAATTTCAATGTTCTCGTTCATTTTTATAATAATTGTCACTCAAGTGTAAACCACCAAATTATTTTATCTTCTATTTGATCTGTAACGCTGCACGAGGCAAAGTATTCTATTCACGGGTGATACGGATTACGCTCGTTGATTGTAACAGGATTTAACAACCAGCTTCCTCTTGTCTCGTATAAAAGAATATAATTTCATTTAGCTGCACGCGCAGCTTTATAATTAAATAAAGGAATGATGTTTGCAGTGACATTCCCAGTCCCGGTATTAAATTTCGCCGAAAGCTCGGCGTTATTTCTGCTCGAAACGGCCGGACGGACATTTGTTAATCGATACAAACTCGCGTGCTCGCGTTGTTTGCTTTATACTCGACGTACGTAATGAAATGCAGCTGCACTCGATGAGGCTCGATTATCCCGCGGACGTAAGCCAAGCGCGTTCTTAACTTCGTTAGCGTCCGTTCCTTTCGGGGACAGGCACTTAAGCATTCCCGTGAGCCTGGAATTTAAAATGGAATCCGGCTAGCTGTTGAGTCGAATAATTTAGGAAAACAATGCGTACATTAAGGGTGGCCCGGGGTATAGAGAGAGCGTGCCGGGATTAACTGTAAGACGCAGGAAAGACAGCCGGCGGCAGAGTAGTAACGGACCGTTCTTAGACAGACACACAATTTGTACCCGCTACTGCTCTCCTTCGCCTGTATTATTCAATTGTCGCCCGCTGTTTGCCCGTGGCTTCGTTTTACTGTTCCAAACTTACTTCGAGATTCGTGAATTTATCATACTCCTCGGTTTAATTGGTGCCAAACGAATCTCCCGTCAAAACTTTCTTTATCTTTTCGATTACATGATTTCATACACAGGGCGTTCGGGCAAAAGTGTTAGAGCCGAAAAGGGATGATTCTGGAGGTGTTTCTGAACAACAATTTCGTTTGGCAAAATCTAAAGTGAGCCGTGGATTTTGAATTATTAACGAAAGACACTGATCAATGAGAGCACGTGTTTTTCGTTAATGATTAAAAAACCACTTCTCCTGGGACATCCTGTATTTTAGTAATTTATTTTTATTATGATTAGCTTATGAGTATTAAAGTTTATCTGATTGGTTATTGGAAAATGTTTCGTCGATCCGTCCTGACGTATTCTCGTTATTGTGTCCGCGTAAATAAAAGTTAAGTCATCAAAGAGAGGCGGTAACTAGGTTAGCTTGTCGGAATGATCCCTAGCGTGGAATCGAACAGGTTAAATCACGATTTACAGTCGAATAAATCTTGGCCAATGATCGGGACACGGGTTCACCGGGGACGTCCACTTTCCACGAGGTTCTTTTCGGCTCGTTCGAGCTGAAAAATCACCGCCGGTCTGCGGTGCGGCGGCGGCGGCGGCGGCGGCGGCGAGGCGGTCGGTGGCCTAACGACGAACAAAGCGTCGCGTCGCTTCGCTTCGCGTCTCGGATAACAGCTCTTGCGCTCAAGTAAGTCTCGCCCCGCGGACGAATCCATCAAAGGGACCAAGCAAATGCTTTCCCTTGTTATTCTCAATCCCCTTGCCTTTCTGTCTGCCTCCGCTCACCCCTTTCTGCTTTTTACACTGGATTTCCCCGAGCAGAAAGCGTTCGATTCTCAGTTTAAACTTCTTACCAAAGGATCAACAATTTTATTTAATATCATTAATGAAATTTGATATCGTCTCCTACTATTATATTACATATATATTTATTTGGCTANGGGAATATATTTACATTACAGGCAAAAAATCCATGAAAAAGCTCCTGCATATTTCTGTCTTCTATTACTCTTCTGTTTCATTCAATTGCGAAATAATTTTCATTGTACTAATTATGGGAAGATCGTAGGTGAACGATTAAAAATTCTGGCTCGGAAAGTCTGCGCGAAATTTCATAAACGCATTTCAACAAGTGGTCGATAATGTAGCTTCGTTAAATTTGCTCACCGGACTAAATGAGGTAGAAGTTAGAAATTCCAACGGCTGTTCTTCATCTCCCTGTATAAAAATCGGCGCAGTTAGATCATGTACGAATCTCAAATATTGGCGATCAGCATCAATGTCTGGGTCCGTTGCCATGTGATTTATTCGTATGAAAGCTGCGGATCATCCCAGAAATTCAACGATAATCCCCTGTGCGTAAATAGAGGATGAACGGGAACCGTGTAACGAGCGTCCGGCTTTCACGTTAATACTGTTTAACGAGAACTCGCGAGTCCTTCGCGAACAGATAAATCCCCAACCCTTCCAACCATTTTTTTCTTTTTTATCTTTCCTGCCTCCGTTTATTCTTCATCGAATAATCCATCCTTTTTGCCACGGTTTCAAGTCAAGTAGCTTGCGTTTAATAATTTTGATCACGGCATTAAGAAGTTGCTGGGAGATTTTCATGTGCTATACTTCTACGGATATATTACAAAAGCGAAATTAAGGCGACGGTTAAAAGGAAAACGGTAGACAAAGCTCCTCTGAGAAGTTTCCGCCGATGTGCCCGGGTCACGGTTCGGCAGCATCGACGCATTCCTCTTCCTCTTTTTTCTTGATATAAATTAAAGCTGCGACTACCGGGAGAAAAAGAGTTTCGTGGATAGGCGAAGATTGAGATTTATTGGATAAACCTCAGCCGCTTCTGAAAACGCGAACACGCCCTTGAAATATGTAAGAGGATTTTGTAAATCCGTGAGTCGAAGAAATTGCGAAAAGTAACATTATATGAAAGATATACTTCTCTCTGACATAACCCAGTTTGCATCGAGTGAAAAATAATATTCGACTTTAAATAATAATCCGATAGTATGAAAATTGCATTAAATTAATAATAGTTTGAACAAATGCATAATTACCCACAGTTATTTAAACAATAGTTATAAGGAGAAGGACATATAAAAATTTAATAGAAACATATTTATTTGTTATTACAACATTTTATTTTGATTTTTACCAACTAAACAATTCAACAACAAGAACATTTTTATAAGAAAAAGTAAATAAAAACAACAGAATAGCCTACATGAATGACGGATAATAATGCATCAACTATAGTTGAATTTTTTTCTCATTATGTATAGTAGATGAAAAAGGTGAACAAAGAGGTAGCAAAAATGTTTTCAAACAATTTTACTGGGTTGAATGGATTTCAAATGATCTCGGCGTGACTCAGCAATGTTTTAAGCGATCTCGGGGCTAACTTTTCCTCGCCGAGAGTCCGGCCGCTGGATTAGACGCCGTAAGTGTATCAACATACGTTGTAAAAAACTCGCTTAAAAATGCATAGAAAGGGGACGGCGAGTCGTCTACTCGGGGTTAACAGCACGATTTCTTTTAATAGACCTTGATTGCGTGCCGGGGTAGTTTGTACGCGTTTAAAATTGAATGAGTCGACGTGTCCATTTTTTCTCAATTAAGACTCCATCCCCTCCCACTTCCCCGTGCCGTCCGTTAATTGCATATTTTCCCATTGCCCGGGACATCTACGTTCCTCAAAAGCGACAACGTATGCATAATTCCAAGACGGCTTGTTACAATATGCAGATCACCGCGTATTTTCCGAAGCGGTGATCCCTCGACATTTTTTTTAAATACAAATTGTCTTAATAAATCGTCACATTCATTTGTCCATTTCTGTTCCTGAATGCATCAATTACTTTTTTTACAGCCACTAATTGCCAATCAACTCCCTCTTTACCCTCGGGTTAATTGCTCGTTCCGGTACGAACTTTGAATTTATTTTTTACCGTAAAGAATAACGCCTGCTTTGTACCTGCATACATTATGTTATGCGCCGGAAGTCGTATACATTCATTCCCTTTGTACATAGTTTTCCTTCCACCTCGTAATTCTGTTCATCAACGACGTAACGTCGTCCTCAAGTTTTTTGACCAGCATGCTTATAGGAACAGCAGCGTGTTTCGGGACTGCATTAAAATACGACCTCGTTCAAGTTGGTAACGCATGCAAAAGGGGAAACGAGTAAAGCAAAAAAAAAACGGGGAGGGTTGGAAAGAAAGAGGAGTTAGGGTAAGTGGCGACAGGCCGATAGGAAGGCTTTGGCAGAAGGGAATGGGATGAAAGTTCCGTGCGGGAAAAGTCGAACAGGGTCAGCGACGGGTGGGAAAAGTTGTCCGGGCAGGTCCCGGCCCCCGGGTTTTTCGCGAGTCGCAAAAATATATGTAAGGCTGTCGCCGCGTGGGAAGTGGGAACACGTCGTCTTATCAAGTATGAATGCTCGCGGATCCATACGGGCCGCGCTGCATGCTAGGAGAAAGAAGCCCACGGTACGTGACGCGATCCGACGACGACGTGATGTCTTACTTCTAAAAGTTGAAGCTCAAAATTTTTGGAGATTGCCAGATTTTTATCGCTTCTATCGTTATCAGAGTTGGTATAGAAGGATTAAGATTATCATTAGAGTTCAAGTAATTTACATAATACTTCATTGTTCGACGTGCTGTTTAATTCATTCCTCAAGGATTTTGCAAGATTAAGGATTAAGAGTCTCATTCCAATTCATGTTCGGTTCTGGCGAGTGACGCATTCTCAAGTGTCTACGCAGCCGAAGAATAGGCGAAAGTTTTACCGTCCCGGTAAGAAAGCTCCCGCGCTTGGGTGGGAATAAGTTTTAATGAAAGCGCAAACGATATTTCCGCTTTAAGCGATAAGTTTCCGCTCGGGACGAAATAACAAATAAACGAATTGCCGGAAGTTATCGCGACAGCGGCGGCGGCGGCGGCGTTAGACTGTGTTATATGCATAATTCCGCGATGTCCTATCCTGGTCTACTCTCCGCTACCTAATTGTTCCCCTATTTACCGCGATATCTGGGTGGGGGCGCCGTTAACGAGTTCGCCCTTTCGTTTTAATTGTGGAACCGTGAGCGAGCGAGAACTTTTTTATCAAGAGTGGCCCTTCGGGCTGCCGGCCGCGGGGCGTCAAGTGGGTGACGGGAATTCCCCGTATTCGAGCCAACCGAGCAATTATAACACAACGCCCTCTCCTAAACTGTAAACTTTGTTAAAACTGTTTCGAGCGCCGGTGCATACAATTCTGGAAATTTGTCCGCGCCACCCCGAGCCGCCTCATCGTCCGTCACGTTTCCGAATTCGTTTTGAAATTCATGAACGAGGACCCGCGCGGATATGCAAATTCACCGGCTGTCGGTTTGTTCATAGCAAAAGAAATTCCGTTCTTCAAATATTCTCTTCCACGGCATCAGTCTATTCTCTGTTCGAACGAGTCTGAATAAGTGATCCTTACTCGAATACATACATCTCCCGGTGTAATGCGCGTTTCAATGCGTTTGCACGTGCACGTCGTTCGACTCGACGACTGTTGGATAGTTGTTACAAGATTAATGCTTCACGATTCGGTCCAACTGTCACGGAGACGTAACGGAAGAAGAAGAAGAAGGGTCGTCGCGTCGGCACGCGAAGAAATGCGAGCATCTTATTGGCAATAAAGGCGGTGAAACATTTATGGGCTTTCGCGACAAAAATCATAACTTCTAAACTAGTCAATTTTCAATATTCCTTAATACTTTTTGTTAAAGAGTATAAAAGAATCCATTGATTTCCAGCAGGGAAGTGTTATAAAATTATTTACTGTTATTAAACTGTTAATAAAATTTTATGAATGCAGTTGATTTCTTTCTAAGAAATTCAACAAGTAGATGAGGTGAAGCAAGCCATTTCTGATTTTATTGTTCTGTGGCACATTTGCTGTTTCTTTGATAGTTTTGCACAATACAAATGAGAAATTCATTAAGGAATTAATTATTCCTGAGATCCGGGGAAAAATCTTCCAGCTGAATATAAGCTTGA
>NW_017149415.1:130594-143434 GCF_001652005.2 Ceratina calcarata | reverse complement strand
TAAACATAAAAAGAGAACCTTACTAATTATTGCATTAATAGCTGTAATAGCTAAATTGGCATCAACCAAGATGCCGTCAAAAGTTTAGAACTATAATTACAAAATAGATCTATAGAAATTAAAAGATGCATATGAACATCAAACAGTCGCGGTTGAATATACTATTAACTAAGAAAAAATATGAAAAAAGGCCCCACCTCAAATGTCTAACTACCCTGCTTGGAGGACGATCTTCAAATGAATATTTTGAGTTGCTGGCAACGCATCGTAATTTGTTTCATCTTTTCTTGAAATAATACTTATCTTAGTAATTAATAAAACCCGGGAACTCTCCGATGATGATTCTAACTACGAACGTAGGTGTTGATCTCTTTACCTCATGACAACGCACCGTTCGCTGTTGGAAGAGCGGGACAGTTTACCAGCGGCCGTTAGGTAGTGGCCGCGAGTCACGAACACGCGTTACAATACCGTGATTTCCGGGGACGAAACCCACTTCCAGTTTAACACGATTGCGCAAAATCAATTACCGCCGAGCTCCCCCATAATATACGGGCGAAGTTCCCGGGGCCAAAAGTGCTCTCTCCCACCAGGTCAGGCGTCTCCACCTCCACATCCGCTTCCACGTTCTCTTCCTCCTTCTTCTCCTCCTCCTCCTCCACCTCCTCTTCCTCCGAGAGAACCGAACTTGTCTCACGCGGCCCCACAATTCTGCACCCCCGTCGACGTACTCCGCGCACCGCCGCGCACCGGTGCACTTCAACTCCGACGCTGAAATTATAGCTGTTCGGATTCGGGCCGCGATCCCGCGAAACAACCCCTGCGAATGGCTGTCGCACCTCCGTAAACGCGCGAGAGTAATCTGTAACTCCTGCGAGACCACGAATCGCGCTGCTCCTCCTTTTCATTCGCCACTCTTGTCTCGAACCTTATCGCAGAACGCCACAGTTTCGCCCTTCCTTTTCATACGCACACTCGCATAAATGCCTTAGGACATGCTTAGAAATTTGTACAGCCGAATGAGACATCGCGAGGATATCAGCAAACAAAATGAAATTTTTAATAAACAAACGTATCAATTTTTTTAAGCTCATGGTTGAATAAATTCTTTCCAATATTTTATATTGAAAGGATATCAATTGAAAGTATATCAATATAAAATATTGGAAGGAATTTATTCAACCATGAGCTTAAAAAAATTGAAAACGGATGAAACAAAAGGAAAACGAAAGGATATCAATTGAAAGTATATCAATATAAAATATTGGAAGGAATTTATTCAACCATGAGCTTAAAAAAATTGATACCTTTGTTTATTAAAAATTTCATTTTGTTTGCTGATGATTTTATTTTGAAAGCATCTTTGACAACCTGTGACGAAAAATTGAACTATTCCAAGAATTTTATTTATTATACAATAACATGAAATTAAAGTACGGTTTTATTTAGAATTATACATGATTTTACGACTCGACGACTTTTCAATTTGAGTACTCGACTGAAATGTTTGACTGTGATGGAAAAACACTTAAGACTGTTTTGAGAATTATGAGCTGTGCCGAGACGAATGAAAGGACACGAAGCATGGAACTGAAGTCGATTCCCATTCAGAAGATGCAGATCCCAAAGACCTCTGCTCGCGCGGCCCCTTTCAAGTTTCGTTCTTTTAATTTCGGAAATTGCACGAACGAGGCAAGCTACCTTCTTTTAAATCCGAAGGTGTCCTTGATTGAGGATCATTGACTCTCTGATCTTGCCAGGCTAGAAAGCTCCTCAGATTTGAGAAAGTAATCTCGGGTAGTCGTTTCGAACTCCGAATGGATGCTTATTTAATTCTCCACATTTTCTTTATGTAACCTCCATCTAATATCTCGAAAGACATGCTACCTTTCGAGATTAAATCGAATGTGGGATGATATTTCATTTTAAGAGTAGACGATAAAGCAATACTTGTCGTAAACAACCATAATCGTAAAATCTACTATTCTTCGTTTAATGGGCTTGCAGTTCTGCTATTATTTTCAAATCAAACAACATCACCCAGTTACGAGCGATAGCTTTTATCATTTGCAATATTGACAATTTCATAGAAAAAAATTCCTTCTTTTTAATGTACCTTGTTTCAAGCTGACGTCTCGGTTGCTTCTTATTAGATTAGAATAAGAAATATGTAATGTTTATTACATTGTTGGCAGATGCCAAGTGAATGGCTGAAAATATCACGACCTAAATTTTTGTCCCGGTGTGGGTGTACGAGCAGTGATGATAGTAAAAAGAAAGCGGCTGACTCAGCGTCTGGCAGTGACCGGCATGCCAGTCGATGAACTCCGGGGGCGATTCGATATAGAACGCAGACGGATGAAACAAAAAAGGGCAATGAAATATTGAAAATGACGTTTCCCTTTCAACTCGCGATACCGCTAATCAATCCTCAGCACTTTTTAACCTCGTTAAAGTGTGATAAAATATGATCACCACAGTTTTATACAAAATAACACATTCAGGATATCAGTTAGAAAAATTCATTGTAGATAGCCATTTATTTTTTAACATATTCTAATACTTTTTTTAAAATGTCGAACATTCTTTACATTCACTGTTAATACATTCTTTCCATAAATGCATAAAATCCTGTCTAAGGATCACAATAAAAAGATTTAAAATCAAGTCAGAATCATCTTAAAAAATAGTAAAATTAAAGTAAATGCATTATTCAATATATTTTTTTAAACATTGATATTTGCACACTTTCCATGAAAATGTGTACACATAATTCAGAGTACTACTAAATGAACTACCAATCAGGAAAAAATAGCGAGGTAAAAAGAAGCCCGGAATTTCGGTGGTGGTCGCGTACACCGTTTGGACTTTACGCAAAGTGGGAAGATGGTACCCGATACTGTACCCTAACGCGGGTCGGAACGATCGGTGGCTCGTCCCAAACGAGGTGTATAACCAGACCGACACCCCTCGATTCCGGCACGAAGTAGTTTAACGAGAACCAACCCGCCGTTTAATTAATCCGAGAAATTGGATTAACGGCACCGCCGCGCCGGCTCTGGCCACTTTGGTCGCCGCGCCGGCTGCGAACGGCTCCCTTCCTCCCGGTTATCGACAAAATAATAAAAATCTTCCTTTACCGTGCGATCGAGGCCAGTCCCCGGCAGCGGCCGCACGATGTGCTCCACGACCGCAGCAAACGGTTGTTACCCGGCTGTGTACATATATATCTGTACATATACATGTATATGTGTATTACATATACGTGGAACGATCTCCGTAGAAGGATTTTTCCTTGGGCGCATTGAGAACGACGGTAGGATCAGACGCCAAGGGGCGGAGGTTGGCAAAAGGGAATCGATTCCCCGGGAAAAATAATCCCCGCGGAGAATGGACGAGCCGAGGCCCCCGCCGTTCTTCTGTTCTCCCCGGATTTTCCTCCTTTCACGAGTCCTCCGGGGTGATCGGTAATTTTCCCAACGTAACCAGAACCAGTACCGCGGCAAGGCAACGGTTTATTCGCTCGCTCTGGCTGTTCGGTAATTTCGTAGCGGCGGTTTATCGCGTTCCTTTACGAAATACCATCGAACGGTATTTCATTGTGCTCTTTCGATGCCCGGGCGGCCGCGAAGAGGGAAAAATTTAGACTGAACCAGCGCGGGCCATGAATTTCGGGCCGGTATCCTTAAGTTCTCCATTATTCGACGTAACGCGCGGCTATGCCTTATAGATTCTATCCTCCGATACAAACAGAGGCTGTTAACGTCGTGCGCCGTGGCTATATTTTTGAAACTCGATTAACGCGGCTTCATTACATCCCGTTCGATTCAATATCAATTACGTCGCCACGGTACGTTATTACATTTTATTGCCACGTCGTTATTCATGGTTGTAAAACATAGTGCCTGGCAATTTTGTTAAAACACTGCGCTCGTTCCGTGAGGTTTGTCAAACGGTACAAAAACGTTTCGTGACTGGGTGTAATACGTAGTGAAGCGTGCCCGATTTTTTTTACCTCTAAGAGAGGACGTAATTTCGACTTGAATGCAGAGGAGCTAAATCGCAATTGAAATTATGGAAGAATGGTCCTCTCACGATTCACAAAAGGCTGGGATTTCAGGCCTACTGATGGGAAATGACAAAAAACGAGGTCGTTCGATTTGGCCGAGCCGATTTGCCGCGGGGCTTCTAACAGCGGCGGCGATGGTCGGATTTCGAATTAAATCAAACTTATGGTAAGAAACGACGAGATCCCTCTAGCACGCGACGACCCGGGGCGAGGCGTGGATTCCGGGGCCCCTATGTTCGTGGCCGATAATTCGATTAGGGATAAAGGTATCGAGGAAAGATGAGGATGCTCCTATAATTCGAAAGTAGAGATTCGAGAAACGGGCCACGAGTCTGGAGACGGGATTCCCACGGTACATGTATCCGATGCATTTCCATCGACCACTCTCTCTCTCTCTCTCTTTCTCTCTCCTCGATTCTATTCCCTTCTTATTTACTTACTTATCGGGGAAACCATTAGTAACCGTGCAACGATTACACTGTGAAACGTAGGGAATAATGTTTTAGCTTAACAAAAAAAGTAAATAAATTCGCGCACTTCGTTGTTGTCGATCTTCCCTGCTGGCATTTAAAAGCCCAAACGTGCTACAACTCGAAATTTATAGTAGACCGTATCTGGACCGGAGGATCTGTTTAGATCCGGGTTTCAAAAGGAATCAAAGTGGACGCAGATGAGAGAAACACACACACACATATCGGGGGTGAGTATACAGAGTGTGCGGTACAAAGGGCCCCGATTACCGTCAGTAGGCTTTTGCCGAAGGGAACCACCCGTGGCTATGTTTCTTTCCTCTTCCGCTTCCGCTTCCACAAGGGAGAGGCGTGGGTGATGTTTGTCCGTTCGCGTGAATCAATTAGACGGCCGGGAAATGAAAGCGGCCGGAATTTTAACAGTGCGCAGGCACAACGTTCGATATAATAGGTTGTTTCTGAATCGTTGAATTTATACTTGTCGAACGGGGCTGAATGCGAAACGAACCGCCGCACCAGCAGCCCTTCAACAATCTTATTCACCCCGCGCTTCCTCCCTCCTATTGGTGGAACGCGTGGGAGGAGAGAAGTAACAATAATAACGCGAGTGAAAAGAGGTTAACTCGACGGAGAAACTGCTATAAATCTAAGTTTGTAGAAGTAGCGGGGAATTTCTCTGCTTTCTTGCCTCCATGAATAGCAGACGCGGATGTGAAAAATTGTAATAATGAATAGCCGGCGGACCGAACGGTCTACAGTTTCGGATGCACGCGTAAGCGCGCGGAATGAATAGTTAAAAATTTCCCGGGCTTGCAGACAATGGAATCGAGGCTCGACACAGGAAACGACTAATGTGATACACGTATATAAAGCGGTAGCCAGCATACTTTTTTCAATAATAAACAAAAATTATGGGTCACTTTAATAAAAACCACGTGCTTTTATAGATGGTTCGTTTTCATTTCGTTGTATCGTATCAAACTTAAAATGTTTGAAAGTCCAAATTTATTGGCTGATGAAATGCTGTCTAAATAATAATAACATGGCATGGGATACTTTGAAACACTGGTTAGAGGATTGTGATGGGTTAGAGAGGAGGGAATGCCATACTAGGGAGATATTAAATGGGAATAGGATGAAGCAGGCAGTAAAGTGACTAAGAATGCTGGATAAGAAATTAAAACAGATAGAAAGGCTTAGGCCATGAAATATAATTATAAGATGGTCACGGGTAGACGGGGAAATGTGATTCTGTCCAAAATTGATAAATATTATAAAGATATAATCTATGTTTCAGATTCTCTAAGATTTACACTTGATGCTTGAAAAGATCTTAAAGTTCGATAAAATAATATTATTTAAAATTGCTATTTACTATACTAATTACTATAAATTTACTAATAATTATTTTTAATTAGAATGTACGTTCTTCCCATTTTTATTTTATCCTTAGGTTAAAAATATCCTCACTATTTTTCTCTTTTTCTTTCTATTTCACTTTTTTCACGCATCAAGTTTCTTTTATATCTGCACAGTGATAAAATAAAAATAAAAATTAATTAATACATCCTTAAAATTAATTAATACATCCTTGAAATTAAAAGGAAATTTAAAAGACAATTAAAATAATAATGTTATATTTTCCTGGATCCCCTCCCTTACTGATATTCTCAGTAATGATGCCAAATTAGCTCCTGAAACGTTACCTCCTGGCTCGTTATTTTGATCCCTCGTACAGATTTATGTGAAAAATTTCAAAGGAAAGCTTATATGGTGAATATTCTGGAACTACAAGGGAATTAACAACGAATGCTCTTTCATGAGTTAGTATAGTAATTTGTTAAAACCATCATTTGCGCGAAAGAGTCTTCTTCGTGACTTAATTGTAACGATCGATCGATGTCGAGCGGAACATTGTCATTTAAAATACCTCACTTTCTCGTATTGGTATTTCAGACCGTCCAAAGTATCCTTCTGGTTACCCAGTTCAGGTCATTAGCCGTATTCTCTGTCTATGTGATCTGTATAATTCGCAGCGTCTTGTTTTGTCCCAACAATTACAGAAAATTGAAATGTTCTATGCTTCCAATGTTAAGGTTCGTTTATTTAATTTTTCGTTCCTTAAAAGGAGATATTAAGTTAAAATAGTAGATCTATAAATTGCATTGACTATTTGCATATATAAACTGCAAATGGTAATTACAAGAAATTACCGTTTGAAAATGTCAAGTGATTCTATCAATGAATTCACTGGTTCTTTGAGTGATTACACAAGGAGCTTGCACGTACATCGAGTAAATAGAAAAGAAACCACAGTGGACTACGGGGAACGGTTGAAAGGAAACGAGTATCGGTAGAGAGAAAAAAAAAACTTTCATTTCCTGCCGGGCGGACGATAGGATCGATAGGAATTGATTAAACCGGCAACGAGTGTGCGGAAAACTCGAAAAAGATCATTTAAGGCTGGCGAGGCTGGCGCGGGAAGCCGTTCGCTGATAGGATTGAAGTTGACGACGTGTATTCGTCTCTCTTTCGATTGCGGAGGCACCGGGCGCTTCCTTCGAGCCTGAGGTTCCCTCCGTCCCGTCCGCGTGAAAAGGCGAAAACGCTGACGCGGAAAAGCGTCAGGAAGTTTAACGATACAGAAAGCCTGCCGATCGAAAACAGATATACCTTTATCATTGTTACCCGTTCAGCTCGCTCACCCCTCAGTCCCCACACCATCGGAGCCCATACATTTTTCATTTCAACGACCGCGTCGTCTCGTCGTCGTCGTCGTTCAGATCCTGTTTTCAAATTTACACCACTTACGGTTTGGTTTCGCACTCCATTCGCACTCCAAGACAAAAGGTGGCTTGATACCCCCTCGGTTTCTCCAGTTATATTTACTTTGATTGCTGTTCTTCTCGTTAGCCGTCGATGAACATTTTCGTGTTTCGCCCGATTCTGGCTTATTTTACTGCAGCGTAAGGATAACAATGTTTCGTTATACGATAACGGCCGTTAATTACGAATGAATATATATGGAATAATAATTGCTTATCTCCTCACGCTTCCGTAGCTGTTTGTATGTATATTAACGGGGTGCATGTATCGAGCACTCTTGGCGAACAGTCTCGGTCAAGCACGATACGTATGAGATTAATTGAAAACGTCAAGAAGTGGAAAACGCTACATGCTCGATAAAATTCAATTAAGCACCTTCCCCCGATTTCTCACGTTTCAACTGTTTTCAGTCAACCTCGCGCCGACCGTGTCCGTCCGTGTTCCGATTGAAACTTTTTCACGGGAACCAGTGAAAGTTCAAACTCGTTTCAACCGTGGAGGAGGGGACGAAAAAAAGGAAACATCCCACCTATCTTTTCATTGAATAACTGATTACGAAGTTTTTAGCCGTGTTGCTTAAGTTTGTAAATTTTAATTTGACGAGGCTGCAGCCGTCCGCTGACTGTTCCACCCAGAATGATTTTAATCTTTAATCGGACGAAAGATGAAATTTTTCACCAGTTTGCGTGAAAATTTTTAATTCCTATGAGCGTCGTTAATAATAATGGAAATGTATAGAAATGTCTACAATCGTATTGTTTGGTACAGCGGATTTTTAATAGTTTGTACGGTGAGGAATTGTACGCACGGCTTTTGGGAATTTTATTTCAGACTGTACGCAATTTTACTGGCCGTCTCGCGAAGCTGAAAAATGCAAAATTAACTCAATCTGGGATACATATCTTCTAGCAGTATTTTTTCAACCGGAATTTGATTGCGTTTATCCAGGTCGAGGTGAATTACTCTGGCTGAGATGAAACTTTCAAAATAACCGCGATTATAAAGAAGGGTCACTCGTACACAGAGAGATTTGATAAATCGTCTCATTCAATTTATAATTTCTCCGTGAGAGAAACAACGACCAATGGTTACGGGTTAATTGAAGTTGATAATTGTAATAAATAGACCGCGGGCGCATTTATATGCAAATCGTATCGGCAGTGAATGTGAAAAATGTTTCCCATGTTAGAGAATATAAAAGGTATTAAAAGATGAGTGATTATTTAGAATGGATTTTTCAAATTGATACAAGTTCTTAATTTAATGAGATGCAGTTTCGTTATATATTTCAAAAGATGCTTTTGAAATCAATTTCAATATAAGATGATATTATAATTCATATTCTTATTTATTCGACGATAAAGGAATCTTCGTCATAAATCATAAATAATTTTAGTTGCAATATCTTCAAGTTCCTTATTTAATAAGCTGCAGTTCTATTATATTGCTTAATGATTTATAAAATGGATTGAGGATCGTCGACTCTCGGATCTTGCCAAGGCAGAGAGTTTCTCAGATTTGAGAAAGCAATCTCTGGTAGTCGTTTTAACTCCGAACAAATACTTATTTAATTTTCGACATTTTGTTTATATAATCTATATGTATCTGATTATCTTAGGTGCTTTTGGAATCAAATCCTATATAAGATAATATTATAATTCAAGAGTCGACGATAATCCTTGTCATAAACAACTTTAATCATAAAATCTTCAATTTCCTCATGTAATGAGCTGCAGTTCTATGATATTTTCAAATCAAACTTCAAACTAATCAAAGCAACTTCGCGAAAAGAATTCTTAGTATTATATCTTTTCTTATTAGTTGCTTTATATTAAATATATGATTAAGAAATATGTAATATTTATTACACGGTACACAGACGTTAAATAAATGGTTGGAAATATTACATATCTCGGGCGATGCGAGATTTTAAAACATATAAAAAATATTTATTTATTTATTATTACACAGGTTAGCAAGAACTTTTTTATATACATGGAACAGTAAGTCTAAACGAACAGTAGAGTTTAAATAATTGATTACACAGACAAAGTTAATTATATAAATGTAAGACCAGGAAGGACAAAAGTTTAATGGTAATACTAGACGAGAAAGTAAGAATAGATTCCGTCTAATGACATGACTGAAGTCATTAAATATATCGAATAAGTGGTTTAGCTTATTCGCCCTCGTGGCTAATCTAATCGTTACACTTAAGTGCCTAAATCTGGATTTGAATCTCACAATGAAGAAAATTTCAGAGGGTCTAAGGAAACGTGAGGAAGCATTGAGTTAATGTTAAAAGATAAGTGTTCATTAAAAAAATAAATGTCTATTTAAGATGTACTGTTTATAAATATTTAGCATTAAAATCCGCAGTGTATTAATAAATTATTTCGTAGGTAGATCTCGTTTAACGTATCAATAATTAAGATTTGAAAATGCGTTCCAAGGGGCGACTATTTATGGTAACTAACTGCGCGTTCCACGAGTCTCTTCTGAGTAGAGTGGGATAAAACCGAATGTGAAATAGGAACCGTTGACAGAGTGCGCGGACAAAAGTAGGAAAAGTTCAAGAGACGATAATTTCAAATGGACAAAGGGTGGAACCGATGGCCGAAAGTAATTCTCCGATTCGTTTCGTTCGAAGGAGCAAGGAAGAAGGAGCGGGAGGGTTGCACGCGCCCGTTTCTCTCCCCCTCGTCCGCGCGAACGTCTTCTAACGAGTTCTTTCGGGCCGAGTCATTAAAAGGGGGAAAAAGAAGAGTACGGGTTGGAACGGGTTGGAAAGAAATGAAGGGGAGATAGGTCAATTGCAGGCTCGACGAACGGCACCGGCAAGGAAATGATGCGCCGTCCGCGGAACGAGCGCATTCGTATCTCGGATTCCTTTTAATTACTGTCACGGCTGATATTTGTATCTACCGGAACGCTGGCTCTCTTTGTCCGCGCGTGTAAGAACCGACGTGCGACGGGGCTTCGAGGAACGTGGCGGGACAAGACAATCACGGACGGTGGGACGCGTGTGGATAAACCTCGGGAAAAATTGTGAGCTACCGAGGGGCTTTCTCTCCTTTTCCTTTTTTCGGATTTCGCTCGGAACTCTATGTGCTGTTTCCCCCGCGTTCGATCGCGAAACCAACAATTTCTCGTTTCTCGCGCGTCGAATCTCATTTAGCGAAAAAACCGCCGCTGGAAATGATACCTGTACGACTACTATACAGTATATCAAATCCGGGGCTTACTCCATTTTTGCTCTCGCTCGCTCGTTCGCTCGTTCAACGGAACGACGACGCAACGAGAGCCTCGACGGAACTAATTACCGGGCACGTCTCACACGGGTCTGCGAAATCAATTTCAGCTTACACGTAAGGTTTACCTTTATCGAACCAGAATTTCTTTTTTTTTCCTCTCTCTCGCGCTGGGAAATTAAAGAGGGTCGGCGAAAACCGTGAGCGCAACTTTGACTGCACTCCCTCTACGCACCGCCCGCGCCTCCGCTTCAACCGTAAAACTGCTAAGGGAGTCGAACGAGAAGTTTTCACGAGGTGTTCAACCCGACCAGCTCGCATTTCAACGAATTAGAATTTAATTATTCGGAAACATACCGCTGATGATAAATTTTTCTATTCCAATTATATGTATTTTTTTATTTAACGCAGATTTAAAAATTAAGATCTCTGCCAAAAGTTTAGGACATGTAATAAAAAACTGTGTCCAATATTTGAAGCAGTGAACTTTTAAAAAAAATTATAATTACAGCATAAAAAGTGTTGTAGCAATTATTGAGTTAATTTATGTCAAAGGGAATATGGAATACTTTATTAACTACGAATTTGCAGAAAATTCGTTTACCTGCGCAAACAGGATTCCCGGTTATGGAGTCGAATTCGGTTACACGCGTTCCATTTAAACCGTTACTCTCTGATATAATGAAGTAGAAGATCGCAGCTTCCTCGCGATAAGGGTTCAATGGTAGGAATTTTACCTGACTAGTAATTTTAGACACGAACTTTCCCACTCGTGGAGAACGTAGACAGTCAGTCCTACTGGTCCCGAAGATAGAAACATTCGTAAGAAGCTTACAGGCGGTGTAAAAAGTTTCATTACTCTTCGCGTGGCTACCCGGCACATAACTCACCTTTTCGGAAAGACAGCGAGGGCACGGGGGGCGGGACAACGGGAAAGTTTTGTTGGGTGGTGTCAGTATTTCGGGGCTTAGCTGAAAACCCTCGCCGACCTCGCGGTGCCGGTTTTTCGCGTTATCGGAAAATTCCCGTGAAATATGAACGCAAACAATACAGTAACTGGTTTTTCGTCGTGACTGCCCGTAGCGTTGCAAATCGTGGCTCGGTGCTTCGGTTGAAAATGCGAATCGTCACGAACGGTATTCAGGAGGGTGGCTAGAAGTTATATTATGAAACTTATCCCAGTTCCATTAAACGAAACGATAAAAATGAGCCGCGTTCCTCCGTCGCCGGTGAACACCGCAGAAGAGAATTCAGACACGCGGACACCTTATCCTAGCAGCGGGGATTACTCAGTCAGCGGCTGAAAAATAGTGAAACTTTCGCCTCTCACGGACGTTTCTGTATGTGGATTCTCGAAATTTGGTGACGACGCTATGTACGTACATACGACGCAGGAGAAATAAATCTGAGTGCCAGATGTCTATCTCTCATCTCTGCGTGTGTGTGCGTATGTATATTGGACAGACCATTCCGCGAAACTTTTTCACGGTTGGTAAGAAACCTATTCCTGGAATCAACCTATCCCGCGTATGCTTCCCCCTTGAGAGAGGCCTACAAGATGTATCCATGACGGCTCGAACCATCCCGTGGCGAGCATACTTTATTCAGCTGTAACCATAACTCGCTTAAACCCATGAACTTTCCACGTTTCTTAGACGGTACCGTGAAATTTTTGATCACTCGGCTGGGCGCTCGTAAAACTATCTCTATCCGAGCTCGAAATACTTTTTCGAATCGATCCGACGACGATGAGGCACGGCGGGGAGAGACGACTGGGAATAAACGATTCCTACGGTGAAGATTATTCGCATACGTATCCAGAACTATGCGCGTTCGCCGTCAGGCATGTTTACTCAGATAACATCCTCGGTAATCATTACGTGGTAAGAAAAATAGTGCAGGTGGAAATTAATCTGACCATACGCGGGCTATTTCTATTTACTTAAAACGTTCCTTCCGTGTCTAATTATAATTAAGCATATTCATTACGGTTTGTTACAAAGCCATGAATGGAAATGAATGAAATGAAACAACTTGATAAAACAATGACAATGACAGTAAGACAATTCGACGTTCTATGTGTACTTTACGTAACGTGGCATTGAATGTGTTTTGTACAGTAATGCACAATTCTGTACGGTATAACAATTTCACGTGGTTCTATTAAGGATGTATTGGCTATATAGTCAATCCCAAAAGATTATGCACTTTAGAAACGCATTTT